>NC_089792.1:8338044-8375544 GCF_040412425.1 Macrobrachium rosenbergii | reverse complement strand
CTCTCTCTCTCTCTCTCTCTCTCTCTCTCTCTCTCTCTCTCTCTCTCTCTCTCTCTCTGGAGGAAGTTCTCATTTTAATTAACCTTACTGGACAGGAACACAAGAGCTTGATTACATGATCCCCTTAGAGGTTGGAATTACAAGGAATTCAAGAAGACTGAGGCGAGCGGTAAATGAACCACGTCAGGAACTGAGGAACTGTTTAATTTTGAAATAGGAGGATTTATTCTGGACCCCGAAGAAAAATGAAAATCCAATGAAAAGGAATTCATTCTGGACCCCAGTGAAAATCGAAAATTCTGGACTAATGAAAATCGGATTTATTATTCTGGACCCCAATGAAAATCGATTTATTCTGGATTTATTCTGGACCCCAATGAAAATCGAGGATTTATTCTGGCCCCCACGTAAAATCGATGATTTATTCTGGACCCCAATGAAAATCGAGGATTTATTCTGGACCCCAATGAAAATCGAGGATTTATTCTGGACCCCAATGAAAATCGAGGATTTATTCTGGACCCCAATGAAAATCGAGGATTTATTCTGGACCAGTGAAAAACATAATGAAAATCGAGGATTTATTCTGGACCCCATCGAGGATTTATTCTGAACCCCAATGAAAATCGAGGATTTATTCTAGACCTCAGTGAAAATCGGATTTATTCTGGACCCCAATGAAAATCGAAATCGAAAATCGAATTTATTCTGGACCCCAATGAAAATCGAGGTTTATTCTCAATGAAAATGGACCCCAATGAAAATCGAGATTTATTCTGGCGATGAAAATCGAGGATTTATTCTGGAAATTCAAAATGTAAAATTCAAGTGTAAGAAACCGTAGACATTTCGTTCATTTACAGTGGAGGTTAAACGAAATGCATATCAAATTATTTTACAGAATTCTCAGCGAACTTACATTAATATAATGAAGGCATTGTTATCAGTACTTCAACTCAGAAAAATTTTATCTCATCTCTTAATTATCAGTGAAAATAAATAGCTGGAGGATACTAGCTTGAAAGAAGGAATGTGTTGGAATGGAATGGAATAAAGAGGCCAAAGGCCAAGCACTGGGACCTATGAGGTCATTCAGCGCTGGAAAGAAAATTGAGAGTAGGTAGGTTTGAACGTTGTAACAGGAGGAAAACCTCGCAGCTGCACTATGAACCAATTGTTAGGAGAGGGTGGAAAGTAAGATGGAGGAAAGAGAATATGAGAGGAGGTACAGAAAAAAAAGTGCGGACGGACTGACAATCGCTTTCTTCGACAGAAAACTAAAACCAGCATAGCTTACCCCTAAAAGGACTGAGATTACACACATTTATTGCGTAGGATTGCATATGTTAAATATGAAAAATCAGCTGAAATCGTAATAGTCTTCTTACAGTTTACGATTACTTGAAAAGAGCCAATGCGATGATATTAGATAAAAAAAAATAACAGATATTCACCCACAGGCTAATTTGAGGATACATGGTCCACCCCAAGACTGACTGACACGTTTTACATTATTTTTTTTTTTTTTTTACAAACACTTTCATAGATAATTTTCTTGTATGTCATGGAAGTTTGGAAACTTTTAAAACTGAATTGTCTAAATTTTTTAAAAAGGTGGATGTAGCCAAAGGGGGCCAACATCCAAATTGCTAGGGTGGGCAGCACTGCCTTAACACAAGGGGAAAGATTAACTGTAAAAAATACAATTTTCTGGAGTTATTTATTGCTTCCCCACTGGCCATCTAGTGTTGTTTCCTATACCTTCGAAAGCGTTCAACTGGCTTTAATTTTGGCTATAACTGTGTTCTCCCTACTTATCTTCGTAATCATTTGGTCTGGAATATAGTTGCGCATAGTATCTGGATTTAAGTCATACCCGAAATCTAAAAACACAGGTCTTTTACCTGTGAAGATATTTACGTTACTGTTTTGATTATATAATTTATTATAGTGTCTTTTTAGTTTTCTGTAAAAGAAAACTATTGTGCAGGTTTTGTCTGACCGTCCGCACTTTTTCTGTCCGCCCTCATATCTTAACAACTACTGTGGCTAGAGGACTGGAAATTGGCACGTTGATCATCCACCCTCCATTCATCAAACATACCAAATTGCAGCCCTCTAACCTCAATAGTTTTTATTTTATTTAAGGTTAAAGTTAGCCTAGGGCAGGCCACCACCGGGCCGTAGTTAAAGTTTCATGGGCCGCGGCTCATACAGCATTATATCGAGACCACCGAAAGATAGATCTATTTTCGGTGGCCTTGATTATAAGCTTTACAGAAAACTCGATTGCGCCGAAGAAACTTCGCCGCGCATTTTACTTGTTTCTGCCACCGAGTTTACAAGTCATCACGCCTTGTCGTTTCTTGCTAATTTTGTCAGTTTATTCCTCACACGACTGGCAGAGAGAAATTACTTATCGTTCAGAATTTTTAACATAGGGAAGGACATAAGTTACCCAATATATCAATCTAGTGACATGTGAATTGAGTATAGAATTTAGGCCAAACGCCAAGCACTGGGACCTATGAGGCCATTCAGCTCTGAAACTGAAACTGACAGCAAAAAGGTTTGAAAGGTGTAACGGGAGAAGCTCGTAGCTGCACTATGATTCAGTTGTTAGGAGATGGTGGAAAGTAAGATGGACGAGAATATGAAAGGAGGTACAGTAAAAGGAGTGAAAGAGGTTGCAGTTAGGGCCCGAAGGCACGCTACAAAGAACCTCAAGTAATGCCTACAGTGCACTGCACGAGGTGAACTGACGGCACTACCCCCCTTAGGGGATCTAGTGATATATTATACAAAACAATGATCTATTTCCACGAAGCCTTCGAAACGCAAAACCTAAAACTGGGATAAACAACAACATCGGGAAGAGGAGGCGATATCTCTTGCCTCATCTCAGAAACCGAATATTACGAGACTGAGTGGAATCTCCAAGCAGCAGCCGGGACACGCCAGACAACATACAAATGTTTCTTCGACCGTGATATTAAACTTTCAATTTCTTTCAGAAACTCGAGACTGCTTGAGATAAAATCACATCAGGTGACTCCAGTTGCGTTCCGATATTTTTTTCCTTCGCGCCGCCGCGTGTCTGGGAGCGTACATACATACAAACTTTTTTTTTTTTTTTTTGCTTCTGTTTTCTCTCGCAACCGTTCTCTCTCTCTTTCTCTCTTTGTGTATTCTCTCTCCCTCTCCCTTTGCATATATATATATATATATATATATATATATATATATATATATATATATATATATATATCTCTCCCTCCTTTGCATATATATATATATAAAAAAAAATATATACATATATATATATATATATATATATATATATATATATATATATATATATATAAATATATATATATATATATATATATATATATATAATATATATATATATATATATATATATATATAATATATATATATATATATATATATATATATACATATATATATGTATACACATATATATACAGTGTATATGTATACATTATATATATATATATATATATATATATATATATATATAACAACATAGAATATGGCTCAGTCAGTAGAGCAGCAGACTTGGACTTCATAAGTCTGTGCCAGCGGTTCATATCCGCCTTGGCGGTCAGAGAGGCGGACACTTTGCTATCCCGTGTAGACACCCGGGTTATGCGTAATCAATGGATAGGTTTGCTGACAGCAAATGGGTGTTACAGACTAAAACACACACAAACAATGCCACTCCAACATCTAAAAACATAACAGACACCTAACACGTCTACTGTCAGCCTATATCTCTCCTCGCTGTTGGGAGAAAGGGGCTGGGGTTGGCACGATACATATACGTGTGCTACCGGGGTCTAAGCGATGTCAGAAGGGCAGCCGATAGGCTACGGCCTACCCCAACGCCAAATCAAAGTCCTTCAAAGAAGGCATCGTACTTACCCCATACGAAAATGGGAAGAGCATGTTAAACGAAGAAGAAGAAGATATATTAAAACAACATCTACTAGACAGATATCTTTAAAGGAGTTCATATCGAATTTATCCGAGAAATGACAGATCACTGTTCTTCGTCTCTGACTGATCATAAAATTGACAAAAGTTTATAAGATTCTTGCAATATCACAATTTTCGTTTCTTAATTAATAAAGTTGGATTCACCTTATATCTAGTACCTCTCTGCTCGCTCTGCAAGACTTTTAATAGGAGATTTGCTCTCGTCGATTTTCTCAGTTCTGTTATTATGAAATGTTTTCCATTTTTATTCTGTTAGGTGTTATCATTTAAGCAAGCCATTCCCTTAGGAACATTGCACTTTATGTCTCAACACGTTTACCTCTCATTTATGATTATTATTTTTCCATAGGTTCTCTATTTTCTCAAATCAATTGATATTCTTTCTTCACTTTTATCTAAAGCAATTGAAAAGTTCATTGTTAGTTTACTAACCTTGTAAGATTCATTCTTCGTTTTCCTCATGAAACTTATTTCAGTTTTTAAATCTAAATATTCAGTAGTTGAATTCATAACTCTTAAGACAATCAAAATGTCCTTGGGCATGATGAAGATTACTGACTGTCACAGACATTGGCACAGTGGCTGTTATTATTTGAAATGAGTCCCTTTCTAAATCCTGTTAGAACGGCAATAGTTTACATATAGTCTACTATGTTCCTCTGAATATGGTATAATATAATTACGTTTCAGTAGCTAATAATTTCCTCTTACGCCTCTATGTATGAATAAGTGTCCATCTACGTACAGTTACAAAAGGAAAGGAACACATTATAGAGGAGCACAGTTGTCCATGGCTCTGGGCGTCAGATCAAAATCAGCTCAAGTTCTCAGCGCTTCTGCTGACTTTTAACTGCCCCCGCAGCAATAATTACATGCACCCTTTGTAAAGTAATAAGAAATATTACGCTTGTGTTACCCGGTGATTGTAACCTTTGTGTGAGACAAAACATAATGGGTGATGAACAACTGTTGCAGCTGCATATTTATCTGCAACCTCTGGGGATTTATTGCACCACATATTATGAAGAGCACTGTGGGTGTAGACAAAAAGGAATTATTTGAATCAGGTGGTGCTCTGAAATAGTTATGAAAGACGTCTGCGAGTAAATTAAATATATAGTGCAGGATTTCTTTTTTATAACTGTGGAAACAGACATTGAAGGGTAATGAGGATACGTTATGGCCCAGGAGATAATTTATGATAGAAATTATTATTTCTATGATGAGAGCGAGGCGTTTGTCAGGGTATGTTGACGGGGCATAATTTTATGTGCTCTGTATCACTTCTGGTGACTGTTTAATATCTTTCTGCAGAGAACAATGAGTGAAAGGATAGAATACTGTGTCATCAATGGAGTGTAGATAACACACTGTTTAAAAGTGTAATCAGAAACAGTAGAAACTAATGGTAATGGCTTGCAAGTCTGCCCGAAAAGAGGAAACTAAAAGTAAATCTGATCAATATTAAAGTGATAATGGTAACTGAAACAAGTGAGATATTGCAATAAATGTTAACGTTTGGAAATAAGTATAACAAAGATGGAAACAGAGAACAGGCAAATCACAGATTATGTGAAGCAAGGAAGATAGGAGGTTGCATCAACAAGAGAATAACTGAACAGTTTATATTAGCCAAGGTCAAAATGTTTAAAGAACAACTGAATCACTCCTCTTTCATGAGTGTTGTATAAATGTTGAATGAGAATGAATAAGAGATTGAAAATATTCAGAATAATACATAACTGATTAGCAAGAGATTAGGGGGATCGAATCAGAAACGAGGAATGATTAAAAAAGCATATAACATTCAGCCTTTTTTTTTTTTTAACTTTTATGAATGTATATTCATTTTCCGCTATGATAACCAGAATGTAAACATACAAGAACTGCTATTTTGTGTTCACGAACGAAATTCTGATTCTATATAATGATTACAGGATCGTCACATTGAAATATGGCGTTTCAAATTCTTGAAAATATTTTGCTACGTTCTAGGTAAACTTACTGTAACTGAAATAATCCTTCGGTGGAGTGTAAAAAAAGTTAAGAATACCTTAGTTTTACCAGACCACTGAGCTGATTAACAGCTCTCCTAGGGCTGGCCAGAAGGATTAGACCTATTTTACGTGGCTAGAACCAACTTATTGTGGAATCCGAACCACATTATGGCGAGGAGAAATAAATTCCTCTAACTCTTCATCAGCTAGCCGGGGTGAACTCCCGGCCCAAATTAGCTCAATGACTTTAGGGGCTTACGGTGGAGTGTAAAAATTAGAATATTTATTCATTTCCATCTCTATAATTCCAGAAGGTAGAAATGGAACAAGATCAGAAAATGCATACAAGAAATGCAACAATATTCTCCTTTGAAAAACAAATATAAAAAAAATAAGGTTGTACATGCTGCATCGTAGATACAGGGAAGATGCAAAAACGAAATTACTCATATGAACTTCAGATGTATATTTCCACTTTAAAAGATGAAAATAGGAATGTAATCATATAATAAAGGATTATGTAAAGAGGTTACCGGCATAAATAAACAGCCGCCTCTAAAAATATAATATAATACCGCTCTCCCGAAAATCCCTCGACAGTTTCTTCACAAAATCTTAAAAAGTGAATAACGAAAGTACCACAAACTTATGCAAACGCCACAGGTAAAAAAAATAAATAGAAAAATAAAGACAAAGACAACAGCGAAAAAGTCAGGAAACAACGCTCTTCCTTTAAGGGTTCTTCAAAGTTTTTCTTTTATTTTTTGCTTCCTCAATTCCGCCTTCATCTTGTGCATAAAAGAGAAAATACCGAGAATAACCAGAGACTGAGAAAAGGGGAAGAAGAAGAAGAGGCGGAGGAGATGCCGAGGAGAGACTCCCACCAAGACAAGAGGAAGAGGAAAGAGCAAAGCGCCGCAAGAAATGCTGATTCCACTTTGATGGTGAATGCAGTGACAGCAGCTGCCTCGTAGAGAGCGCGAAATACGAAGTGGCCGCCGTCAAAACGACCTCAGGAACGGGGCACTGTGGGCAGGGCGTCCCTGACATAAACGTGACTGCTATTGGCCGCAGACGATTCAAGTCAAGCCTCAGGGAAGCCATGGGCGTCAAATGGAGGACGTTCTCGAAATGGGTCCCAAGTGGGCTTTGGGTATATCGATGATGATAACGGATGAAGAGAGAAAATATTAAAATACCTATATGAATAATAATCATGCAAAATATTTTAACTTCATAATGTACCTTTCACATATTGCAGGAAATCATTGCATCCAATTTTTTTATATATGAATAGACTAAAGGAACATTAATAATAGTGAAAGATAATTACGACTTTGAAATAAAAAGCCACCTACATTGTTCAGTTGGTTCTCATTAAGGTAATGGAGTTGGCGGAATGGAGGGGCAATTGGGCCAATCCCATGAATATTCATCTCCATACGAAAAGGGTAAAAACTCGCAGATCCCCAAATTCAGTCTATTCCTGAAATGGAAATGGGAATCGGGAGACCGGGCACCTACCTTCGAATTCAGTTAGCTCTAATTAGGATTAAGGATATTTTGAGGCAGATAATCGCCCCGCGGGATACACTTAATTTTGATAACGGTAATGGAAAGCCTCGTTCAATAGCTGTAAATGTATCTTAAGCCTACCGTCATTAGGAGGGCGTTATCGCCTCAGGCTAACTTTAGGTGAAATGAGCCTCTGTCTCGATACCTTTCACGTCTTGTAAGTACTTCACACTTACGTGAAGCTCTTTCAGAGATACTAACACAAAGCTTCGCAAAGAGGTGTTTTCGAAACATGAAATAAAAAATTATTATCTTGAAACACAGCGAAAAAGGAAGGCGACCTAAAACGCAAACGCCCTGGGAGATTTTCACTGGGAAAGAATCGAGGAATAGGGCTAATAAGATGTCTCTCGACATTTATTCTTACGTCTTCAAAAAATCTCCTTCTCGATTATCTAATTTCAGTTTTATTCTATATCAGTCCTACGATGTCAAATCCAACTAATTAAAAAAAAAGTTTCAGTCCAATTTTAAGACTAAAATATTCTTACGATATTATTTGCAAAGAACAATCGTGAACAGTCATCAATTCCATATAGTGAATGTGCAAACAAGATATGAAAGGTATACGAACATTTTCTTTCACAATGAGTTAAAAAGACCTCCGAGCATGACAGTGAATAACATTTACATCTCTATAATTCCGCCAGTCAAGTTGGAACAGGACTTTGAAATATAAACTTAAATAAAACCAAAGTCTCTTTTAAATAACAAATTCAATACTTTCACTGTGTAATATATATTGTTTTAGAAATGTCGAAAAAGATGCAAAAACATATTTTCCCATAAAGAAATAAGAAAATAATCATATTTAGAATTACGTTAGCAGGATACCAACATAAATAAAATGCAGGGTTCTAAAAATAATATATAATGCTCCGTTCCCGAAATTCCCTCGACAGTTTCTTCGCTAAATCTTAAAAAGTGCATATCGAAAATACCCCAAACTTATGCAAACGCCCCATGTAAAAAAAAAAATAGAAAAACAAAGAAAAAGACAATGGCGAAAAAGTCAGGAAACAACGCTCTCCCTTTAAGGGTTCTTCAAAGTTTTTCCTTTTATTTTTTCTTCGCTTCCTCAATTCCGCCTCTATCTTGTGCATAAAGGAGAGAGAAAATACCGAGAATAACCAGAGACTGGAAAGGGGAAGAAGAAGAGGCGGAGGAGATGCCGAGGAGACTCCCAGCAAGACAAGAGGAAGAGGAAAGAGTAGAGCACCATAAGAAATGGTGATTCCACTTTGATGGTGAATGCAGTGACAGCAGCTGCCTCGTAGAGAGCGCGAAATACGAAGTGGTCGCCATGAAAACGACCTCGGGAACGGGGCACTGTGGGCAGGGCGTCCCTGACATAAACGTGACTGCTATTGGCTGCAGACGATTCATACTAAGACTCAGGGGAACCATGAGCGTCAAATGGAGGACGTTCTTGAGATGGGTCTTAAGTGGGCTTTAGGTATATCGATGATGATAACGGTTGAAGAGATAAAATATTAAAATATTTATACGAATAATGATCATGCAAAACATTTTAACTTTATAATGTACCTTTTACATATTGCGGGAAATCATTGCATTGCATTCTTGATATATGAATAGACTAAAACCATCATTAATAATAGTGAAAGATAATTACGACTTTGAAATAAAAATGAGCCTTCATTGTTCAGTTCGTTCTCATTAAGGTAATGGAGTTGGCGGAATGGAGGGGCAATTGGGCCAATCTCATGAATATTCATCACCATATGAAAAGGGCAAAAACTTGAGCCCCACAAATTCAGTTTATTCCTGAAATGGAAATGGGAATCGGGAGACCGGGCACCTACCTTCGAATTCAGTTAACTCTAACTAGGATTAAGGTTATCTTGAGGAAGATAATCGCCCCGCGGGTTACACCCAATTTTGATAACGGTAATGGAAACCTCGTTCAATAGTTGTAAATGTCTCTTAAGCCTACCGTCATTAGGGAGGGCGTTATCGCCTCAGGCTAACTTTGGGTGAAATGAGCCTCTGTCTCGATACCTTTCAAGCCTTGTAAGCACTTCACATTTGACGTCAAGCTCTTTCAAAGATACTAACACAACGCTCTGCGAAGAAGTGTTTTCGAAATATAAAAAAAAACAAAAAATAACACTGGGAAAAAGGAAGGAAAGCCTAGAACTCAGTGGGAGATTTTCACTGGGACTGAAATGAGGAATCGGGCCAATACGATCTCTATCGACGTTCATTCCTACATCTTCAATAAAAGTCCTTCTCGGTTACCTAATTTCATTTTTATTCTGTAAAATAATCATACGATGGCAGATCCAACTACTTGAAAAACTAAGGTTTCAAGTCCAATTTTAAAAATGAAACATGTTTACGATGTTATTTGCAAAATGCAATTCTAAACAGTAATCAATTCCATATAGCGAATATACAAAAGCTATCAAAGGTATACAAATGTTAATAAGAGCTCCGATCAACACTTCAAATGGCATCATTTACATCTCTAAACTTCGCAAGCCAGGAAAGGAACAGTACTTTAGAATGTACTTTTCTTGTGTAATATATGTTGCTTTAAAAATGTTGCAAAGATGAAGAAACATTTTTCCATAAAGAAATAAGAAAAAATTCTATTTAGAATTATGTTATTTGGTTACCGACATAAATAAACTGCAGGCTTCTAAAAATAATATATAATGATGCGCTCCCGAAAATCCCTCGGCAGTTTCTTCACAAAATCTTAAAAAGTGAATATCGAAAATACCCCAAACTTATGCAAACGCCCCGGATAAAAAAAATGCATAGAAAAATAATGGCTAAAAAGTCAGGAAACAACGCTCTTCCTTTAAGGGTTCTTCAAAGTTTTTCTTTTATTTTTTGCTTCCTCTATTCCGCCTTCAGCTTGTGCATAAAAGAGAAAAAAACGAAAGTAACCAGAGACTGAAAAGGGGAAGAAGAAGAGCGGAGGAGATGCCGAGGAGAGACTCCCAGCAAGACAAGAGGAAGAGGAAAGAGCAAAGCGCCGTAAGAAATGGTGATTCCACTTTGATGGTGAATGCAGTGACAGCAGCTGCCTCGTAGAAAGATCGAAATACGAAGTGAAAACGACCTCAGGAACGGGGCACTGTGGGCAGGGCGTCCCTGACATAAACGTGACTGCTATTGGCCGCAGACGATTCATGCCAAGCCTCAGGGGAGCCCTGAGCGTCAAATGGGTCCTAAGTATGAAACTGACTAAAATGAACATTAATATTAGTGAAAGATAATTACGACTTTGAATAAAAATTACATGGAGTTATCCGTCCCATATATAAAAAGACTGGATGAGAACTGGAACATTACTGTTTTACGGTTATCACTAAGAACTGTGAAGGAATTATCGATAATAAATTAGCTGTGACGTTATTGTAAATATAAACAAGTTGTATAAGAATGTTGATTCTGAAATATCATGTGAGTAGTGCTTAAAATCTGTCAACCATTACAGAGAGAGAGAGAGAGAGAGAGAGAGAGAGAGAGAGGGGAGAGGCCATTGACAAGTACGTCGACGATATGTTAGTCCTTTATTTATGAATATAAAAGTGTTAATTAATGTATCTCTTTTCTAAGAAATAGTTTCCACTCTCTCAATGAAGTATAGCCTTTATACCAGAAACGCAGCGATTAACTTCAATTCTTAATTACTGACATGCTTCAAAAATGTTTTTCATCCTTTCAAATGTAGAAAATGCCTTCAACAAATTCAGTTTAATTAATAGTCTGAAATGTTTTAATGGTCTAA
This sequence comes from Macrobrachium rosenbergii, assembly GCF_040412425.1. Classification (NCBI taxonomy): domain Eukaryota; kingdom Metazoa; phylum Arthropoda; class Malacostraca; order Decapoda; family Palaemonidae; genus Macrobrachium; species Macrobrachium rosenbergii. Next base: position 8,364,183 of record NC_089792.1, on the reverse strand, counting down.
AATGTCTCTCTCTCTCTCTCTCTCTCTCTCTCTCTCTCTCTCTCTCTCTCTCTCTCTCTCTGAACTACATGGAATGCTTTTACCGGTACAGCAGCAGACGTTTATTATTATTATTATTATTATTATTATTATTATTATTATTATTATTATTATTATTATTATTATTATTAATAAGCCCACAAGGGGCTTTGACTTGAAACTACAGTATTATTGTTCTTCAGAAATTAACCCTATTCAAAATCGAAAAGAAAAGATCAGTTATTAGAAAATAAAAAAAAATCTGTTTTAATCTTAAATGTTATTCTCTACTTGCCTTTCGTTACGGTCGCATACAATAACACTAAATGCAATTTTCTTACAACAAATAGAAGGCAGTGACGAAAACATCCATTTTTACTTGCTATTTATTTACTTGTACTGTCATTAACCGTAACCAATTTTGTAATGTGTTTTTGAAAATGGAAATTATTACCCTCAACGGGGAGACAAGGCAAATGCTGACCATTACATAAAGTCAGTTAATGCATTCTAAAATAAGTTTTCGTATATTTTTGTGCATAGGAATACCTAGAACTTGAATACGTTCCTGACTTTTGTCACAGTGGAAGAAAGAAAAACGATAATATGTTAATAGCAAATAATGACGAGTTTCTTGCACAACCATCTTATTTACTCTAAAGCTAAATTGTCTAAAGAAATATTACCATATTTCATGCATAAATGACCAAAATCTAGTTACCATCTAGTCATTAGATGGTAACTTGATGACCTTATTCATTTCTTGCGCAGCTGCTGATGATAATAATAATAATAATAATAATAATAATAATAATAATAATAATAATAATAATAATAATAATAATAATAATAATAATAATAATAATAATTGACAAAACAATAAAATTATGCTCAGAGGCAAAGAGCAAAACCTTCAGCCAGGGGGAAAATAATGGGAAATAAAAAAACAGGTAAAATTTCATAGTTTAACAACAGACAAAAATATTAAATGGCTGCTAAAATAAAATTATTGTAGCAGTAGCAGGAATGAAAAGAAGGGGCTCTCTTTCAGTTCAATCAGACTCCTGCAGAAATATTACCAATGGAAAATGAAACCATCATGGGGTGTGCAGAAAGAGTTTATGGAGGAGTGGTACTCTTCAAATTGCATTTGTTATTGTACAGTATTTCATCCAACCGAGGGAAATAGGAAAAGAAAAACCAGAATTGGAAAGATTAATATAGCTAATACGTATATAAGTAAAGTGCAATGCATTTACACAAACACAAAACTTACCCGGAAAGAAATATCAACTAGTTAATCATCCAGACCTCACCGAAGGAGGTCTGAATAACGTAGAACTTGCATTGCATTAGCCTGATCTTCCAGTTTCCTCCAAGCAAAAAATTCCTTAATAATTTAGGCTTTTTTTTTTCTCTTGCTTTCTCTCATCGTAATCATCTTAGATTTTAAATCTCGAAAACACCTCTTTGCAAAACTGTAGTAATAATAAATCTGAAAGAGCTTGACGTAAATGTGAAGTACTTACAGGACTTGAAAGGTATCGAGACAGAGGATCATTTCACCTAAAGTTGGCCTGAGGTGATAACGCCTTCCTAATGACGGTAGGCTTAAGAGACATTTACAGCTATTGAACGAGGCTTTCCATTACCGTTATCAAAATTAGGTGCATCCCGTGGGCCGATTATCTGCCTCAAGAAATCCTTCATCCTAATTAGAATTAACTGAATTCGAAGGTAGGTGCCCGGTCTCCCGATTCCCATTTCAGGAATAAAGTAAATTTCGGGATCTCCCACTTTTTGCCCTTTTCGTATGGAGATGAATATTCATGGGATTGGCCCAATTGCCCCTCCATTCCGCCAACTCCATTACCTTAATGAGAACGAACTGAACAATGTATGTGGCTTTTTATTCAAAGTCGTAATTATTTTTCACCATTATTAAATGTTGGTTTTAGTCTATTCATATATAAAAAATGGATGCAATGATTTCCCTGCAATATGCAAAATGTACACTATAAAGTTAAAATGTTTTGCATCATTATTATTTATATTCTTTTAATATTTTCTCTCTTCAACCGTTATCATCATCGATATACCCAAAACCCACTTAGGACCCATTTCAAGAACGTCCTCCATTTGACGCTCAGGGCTCCCCTGAGGCTCAGTATGAATCGTCTGCGGCCAATAGCAGTCACGTTTATGTCAGGGACGCCCTGCCCACAGTGCCCCGTTCCCGAGGTCGTTTTCACGGCCGCCACTTCGTATTTCGCGCTCTCTACGAGGCAGCTGCTGTCACTGCATTCACCATCAAAGTGGAATCACCATTTCTTACCTCGCTTTGCTCTTTCCTCTTCCTCTTGTCTTGCTGGGAGTCTCTCCTCGGCATCTCCTCCGCCTCTTCTTCTTCCCCTTTCTCAGTCTCTGGTTATTGTCGGTATTTTCTCTCTCCTTTATGCACAAGCTGGAAGCGGAATTGAGGAAGCGAAGAAAAAATAAGAGAAAAACTTTGAAGAACCCTTAAAGGAAGAGCGTTGTTTCCTGACTTTTTCGCCATTGTCTTTTATTATTTTTTTTTCTTTTTTTTTACCTGGGGCGTTTGCATAAGTTTGGCGTGTTTTCGATATTCACTTTTTAAGATTTTGTGAAGAAACTGCCGAAGGATTTTAGGGAGCGCATCAATATATATTATTTTTAGAACCCTGCAGTTTATTCATGTCGGTAACCTCCTGACATAATTCTAAATATTATGGTTATTTTCTTATTACTTTATGGAAAAATATGTTTTTGCATCTTTTCGACATTTCTAAAACAATATATATTACATAAAAAATGTTGAATTTGCTATTCAAATGAGAACATGGTAGTATTTCTGTTTATATTTCAAAGACCTGTTCCAACTTGGAATGAGGAATTACAGAGACGTAAATGTTCTTTACTCTGACGATCGGAGGTCTTATTAACTCAACTGTGAAAGAAAATGTTTGGATACCTTTAATATCTTGTTTGCATATTCACTCTATGGAACTGATTACTATTTAGAGTTGCCTTTCGCAAATAATATCGTAAATGTGTTTCATTGTTAAAACTGGACTGAAACCCTAGTTTCTTCAAGAAGTTGGATCAGTGACAGCATGATTATGATATATAACAAAACTGAAATTAGGTAACCGAGAAGAACTGTTTATGAAGATGTAGGAATATATGTCAAGAGACATCGCATTGGCCCGATTCCTCAGTTCAGTAACAGCAAAAATCTCACACTGAATTTCTTTTCTTTTTCTAAATGCCTCATCGTAATCATTTTAGATTTCATATTTCGAAAACACATCTTCGCGAAACTTTGTGTCAGTATCTTTGAAAGAGCTTCACGTAAATGTGAAGCGCTAAAAAGGCGTGAAAGGTATCGAGACAGAGGCTCATTTCACCTAAAGTTAGCCTGAGGCGATAACGCCCTCCTAATGACGGTAGGCTTAAGAGATATTTACAGCTATTGAACGAGGCTTTCCATTACCGTTATCAAAATTAGGTGTATCCCGCCGGCCGATTATCTGCCTCAAGATATCCTTAATCCTAATTAGAGTTAACTAAATTCGAAGGTAGGTGCCCGGTCTCGCGATTCCCATTTCCATTTCAGGAATAGACTGAATTTGGGGAGCTGCGAGATTTTGCCCTTTTCGTATGGAGATGAATATTCATGGGATTGGCCCAATTGCCCCTCCATTCCGCCAACTCCATTACCTTAATGAGAACGAACTGAACAATGTAGGTTCGTTTTTATTCAAAGTCGTATTTATCTTTCACTATCATTAATGTTGGTTTTAGTCTATTCATATATCAAAAATTGGATGTAATAATTTTCTGCGATATGCAAAAGGTACATTATAAAATTAAAATGTTTTGCATAATTATTATTCATATATAAATATTTCAATATTTTCTCTCTTCAACCGTTATCATCATCGATACCACAAAAGCCCACTTAGGACCCATTTCGAGAACGTCCTCCATTTGACGCTCAGGGCTCCCCTGAGGCTTAACATGAATCGTCTGCAGCCAATAGCAGTCACGTTTATGTCAGGGAAGCCCTGCCCACAGTGCCCCGTTCCTGAGGTCGTTTTCACGGCGGCCACTTCGTATTTCGCGCTCTCTACGAGGCAGCTGCTGTCACTGCATTCACCATCAAAGTGGAATCACCATTTCTTACGGCGCTTTGCTCTTTCCTCTTCCTCTTGTCTTGCTGGGAGTCTCTCCTCGGCATCTCCTCCGCCTCTTCTTCTTCCCTTTTCTCAGTCTCTGGTTATTGTCGGTATTTTCTCTCTCCTTTATGCACAGGCTGAAGGCGGAATTCAGGAAGCAAAGAAAAAGTAAAAGGAAAAACTTTGAAGAACCCTTAAAGGAAGAGCGTTGTTTCCTGGTTTTTTCGCCAATGTCTTTTTCTTTGTTTTTTTATTTTCTATTCTTTATTTTTTTTACCTGGGGCGTTTGCATAAGTTTGGGCTATTTTCGATATGCACTTTTTAAGATTTAATGAAGAAACTGCCCGAGGGATTTTTGGGAACGCAGCATTATATATTATTTTAGAACCCTGCAGTTTATTTATGTCGGTAACCTCTTCACATAATTCTATATAATACGATTATTTTCTTATACGGAAGCACCTGCCAGGAGCTTAATAAATTTATTGAATTCTGCATCTTTACGACCTCTGATGCGATATACATGTAGTGATAATTTTTTTTTTTTTCAGGACAGAATTTAGTATATTTCTTTAAATATTTTCCAGTATTGTTCCATTTTTCGCTTGCAAAAATTGTAGAAATGGAAATGAAAGTAATGTATTTTAATACGTAAAAAAATTTCTTAATAGAATTGGAATATGAAATTTATGCCAAAGGCCAAGCGCTGGGACCTTTGAGGTCAATCATCGCTGAAAATTAAATTGAGAGTAAAGGAGGGTTTAAACGTGTAACGGGGGAAAAACCTCGCAGTTGCATTAGGAAATAATTGTTAGGAATGACGAAAAGTAAGACGGAAGGAAGATAATGTGAAAGGAAGTACAGTAAAAGAATGAAAGGGGTTGCAGTTGGGCCCGATGACGCTGAAAAGAATCTTATGTATTGCCTGCAGTGCACCATGTGAGGAACACAGATGGCACTAACCTCCTGCGGGAATATGTCTTGTTACTCCTCCCATTTATATAAACCTATCAAAGTAGGCAACAGCGCAGCACACTTTTCACAAAGTTAAGTCATTTCGATATGAAGAAACCGTATTCTTTATCCAGTGTAAAAAAAATTTTTCTTGGCATAAATAAATACTTTTTTTTTTTAATTTTATACAGTATTATGTTTATACAAATGCTACAGTATCATTGCGCAAAAGGGATGCTGCACGTGCTGAGGTCAAAAGAGGCAAAATTTTAATGGTCCGTAGGACTTTATACTCATTCCCGGCGGTGATTCGAACTCTCATGTTAATCTTGCTGGTGAGATTATACATGCATATATATATATATATATATATATATATATATATATATATATATATATATATATATATATATATATATATAAAAATATATAACATGTTTATATTTATGAATTATATCTATATATATATATATACATTATATATATATATATATATATATATATATATATATATATATATATATATATATATATATATGTACATGTTTATATTTATAAATTATATCTATATACATATATATATTATATATATGTATAAACATATAACTATATATATATACATATATATATATATATATATATATATATATATATATATATATATATATATATATATATATATATATATATATATATATACATATATATATATATATATATATATATATATATGTATATGTATACATAAAAATTATATACATATATACACATAAATTATATATATAAATGCATATACATATATATACAGGTGTATGACTGTGCTTGTGAGCATATGTGTATGTCTGTTATAACTTTTCTTAACCTCAGCTCCACAATGTAAAGACACGGGTCACTGAGGCTGAATATTACAGATTAAATAAAAATTTCCAATCCTGTCTCATAGGCACATGGTAAAGGTAAACAGCAAATACTTAAAATTATGAAAAAGCGTTCTAATAAAAAAAATGGAAAAAGATGGTCACTCACAGCATAAAAACACGCAAGAACTAAAAAAATAAAAAAAAACACTCTATTAAAGGCAAAAGGCCTAACTGTTTCTGGAAATAGATTTGTGACGGAATTTTTTAGGCGACTCTCACCTCCCTGTCTCCTTATCAGGGTCCTCCGTTCATTCCCGCAAGACATCGATCAACCGTCCTTAATATAATCGTTATTTTTTGTCACTCCGAGGTGAAAAGAGATAAATCTTTGAGGAAATGCTCCCACCTTTGAGAGGCGACGTGTCAAAGTTAGTATTGGATTCCAGTTTATCAGAGAGACATGAAGATGGCAAATAAGTTTCTGAATGGCGTCATTTCCCCTTGTTAGTCCATTTTCTGAATTGCCAGCATTCATTCGCCTCCAAAATTAGTGTTTAACTAGTGAGGGAGTTATAAATGCGTTCTATTTATGGTGAGTCGGCCACAGTCCTGATGCTTCAAATTTCAAAACAATTTGAGGCACATTTTTTACATTTCACTTTGAGCTGGTAGGAATAAGGATTGAAAATTCTTGAAAATCAGAATTTTACCGCATTAATAACATGTTTATATAGAGTATGAATGACTAAAATATTTTTATTTTAATTTTTTACTAATCTGTTTTCTTCATTGAAAGTATAAAATGCACACTAGCACGCGTAATGGTGGTGCGACCACTAACCTGTGTATGTGTTTATACACATATATACATATATATATATATATATATATATATATATATATATATATATATATATATATATATATATATATATATATATATATATATATATATATATATATATATATATATATATACATACATATGCATATATATAGATATATATATATATATACATGTATATATACATATTACATATACATATACATATACTTACATATGCATATATATATAGATATATATATATATATTATATATATATATATATATATATATATATATATATATATATATATATACATATATATATATATATATAAATATATACATATATATATCATACATATACATATACACAAATATGCATATATTTACATATATAAAATATATATATATCCATATATAATATATATATAATATATGCACTGGATGCATTGGAGTTAACGCCTACCGACATACTGCATTCGTCGGACAGCATAAACTAAAATATTAAATTGCTTTAAGCCAAAATGTCTATATCAATGTTTAAGGAAAAGCCAAGTGCTCGTGCGCGCATATTCGGTAAGCATCGAGCATTTCAGCAAGACGAGAGAGAGAGAGAGAGAGAGAGAGAGAGAGAGAGAGAGAGAGAGAGAGAGAGAGAGAGAGAGAGAGAGAGAGAGAGAGAGAGCGATTTTCTTTCCGGCTCCCAAGCAAGACTTTCTCTTCGAAAAGTTCAGAAAATATTCCTGGAATTGTCGCAGGTGATGCAAGTATCTGATACGTCTCGATCAGTCTCCGGCGCAAAGTTGGAAGCGACGAATTTATCCTGAAAACAGCTCTAATGTGAATGGAAATAAGAAAACTCCAAATCCTTTGATCGTATATTTGGACAGTTCTTTCTGGGGGGGTTGGATCTTTGCTCGTGATTTTTCCTCCGGTAATGGAAAGGATAAGCCCTGAATCCAGTCTTGCACGACCGAAAGTTTTCAAGGTGATTATTTTGATTTTATTACCGTTTATGTATGCATGAATACGTATGTATGTGATATAGATTATATACATATAATTATATATATAATTATATTTATATATATATATTATATATATATATATATTATAATAACTTTGTACGTGATTCATTTATATATATATATTTATATATTATAGGTGAAAATATATATATAACGAGTCTATTATATACCGGTTTCGACTTTATTTTCAAGCCGTTGACTGTATTAGTCCTTCGTCAATGGCTTGAAAATAAAGTCGAAAATCACTTTTGTACGTGATTCATTTTTATCACACAAACCCCTGTCTCTTATTTTTACCTGATATTGTATATATATATATATATGATATATATATATATATATATATATATATATATATATATATATATATATATATATATATATATATATATATAATTATATAGTAAATATATATATAGGTATTTATATTCATAAATATATATAAAGGCTTTTTGGAAAATGGACTCTGGTTCTCCCCTGATTGTTTGCAGCTGCCTCCGCTAATTACCCATAAATCAAAATAAAATTTCTATATCTTTTAAAGCCAAATTCATTATGATACCCTATGCGAGGGATTTGTGCTGAATGCACTTAATTAAGACTTTTTTTTTTTTCCAGGGTCTGTCTTTCTCCCCATCTATCAGTCTTTTCTGAAACTGACAGTGCTGTCGCAATTGCTTGTTTCACTCAGAGCAATTACATTTTGCTTAAACATGAATTATTTTTAGTAATTGCTGGAATATCACTACTGGAAAGGAGGGGGAGTTAGGACATAAGAAGAATGTGGTATATGTAATGTAAAGGAGAAGGCTTGTGAAGCTCGTTTGAGATACTATAGCCATGTAATAAGAAGAGAGAGGTCTGTGCCGAATGGAACCCATCAAGAGAGCCAAGAACATGCCAGTGATGGGGAGGAGGAGGAGGAGGAGGAGGAGGAGGAGGAGGAGGAGGAGGAGGAGGAGGAGGAGGAGGAGGAGGAGGAGGAGGTGGTGTGGGGCATCAGTGGATCGGATCAAGATGGATGGATGTGGTGAGGAGGGATATGGGTGAGGTGGGACTGGGGGAGGAAGAAGCAAAAATTATAAACAGATGGAGAAAGTTGACTCGAGTGGCCGACCCTACTATACAGTGGGATTAATAAGGTCGAGGAATTACTTTTATCGTTAACCTGAATTATTTTACAAATATTTGTTTGTTTCTTCTTCCTCATGTCTTTATTTCAAGAAGCTTTACTAAGACATCTTTAATAGACATAAATTTATCGACCTATTTTTTTATATATTATCAGTTTCAGTCTGAATTACTAATAAAATTTTCATTTACTTATATTATTTACCTTTATGTCTGTATGTCAGCTTTCACTCTAAGTCCTTTTTTCACATAAACTTCAAGAATTTTTTCTATCCATCATCATTTGCCTACATTCCAGTTCTATTTTCCCTAACCCAGTCATTTAGTGTATTTCCTTAATACTTTTTTTTATACCTGTCATAAGTTTATTTTGCCTCTGTATTCCCTTTTAATGCTTTAGCAATCAGCGTTTGTTTTCTGCGTAACTCTCCAGCCAGTCTGTATCCTCTGGTTTGACACATTCACCCACCAAAATGTGTTCCATTCCCAATAAAATTCCAAAGCCCAAGAGCCTTCCCTTTCAATTTACTGTATTAAGTTTCTGCCACTACAGTGCCTTCGTCCTCACAACAGGCAGTTTCTCAAATTGAATCGTCAAATCAAATGCTGGAAGGCTGAATATAGTCTAATACTTTTGTGTGTGTGTGTGTGTGTATATATATATATATATATATATATATATATATATATATATATATATATATATATATATATATATATATATACATATATATATATACACGAATGTATATACATATGTATATATATGTACATATGTGTATATATATGTATGTATATATAACATAAATATCTGTTTATCTATAAATATCTATATCTACCAAAGGCAGCAAATAATTAAATACCTTGCTGAGTGGTATTATTTACTTGATTTTAAATACCAAAGACTGGTAAAGCAAAGTAGTTCCGTAATGTAACAGAATATTATTGAATTTTCTAACTCTGATAATAGAATCTGTTTAATATAAAGAACCACCACTAAATAGATACAAAATTTTCATTGCTAATACTAATAAGTAATAAAATGCCACAAAGTTTCTTCGGCGCAATCGAACTGAAAATAGATCTAACATTAGGTGGTCTCGGTATAATGCTGCATGAGCCACGACCCATAAAAATAACCACGGCCTGGTGGTGGCCTGTCCTATATAGCTGCCAGAAGCACGGTCATGGCTAACTTTAACCTTAAATAAAATAAAAACTACTGAGGCTAGAGGGCTACAATTGGGTATGTTTGATGATTGGAGGGTGGATGCTCAACATAACAATTTGCAGCTCTCTAGCCTCAGTAGTTTTTAAGATCTGAGGCGGACAGAAAAAGTGCGGACGGACAGACAAAGCCGGCACAATCGTTTTAGTATACAGAAAACTAAAACCAAACCCCGAAAAAAAATGCGATCGAAGGACTTAAGGAAATATTTTATCTAAGGAAGGATAAAACTTAATGAAAAGACACTGGAAATGACCAACGATGAGTGTGAAAGAAACTTACAAAAGAAATTATCAGAATTCTTCTTCAAACATGTAAGTTTTCGGTAGGTTATTCCTTCACAAGATTGATGTGATCGAACTTTCTATTTCTCAATTTATCTCCCGTCGCAAAGTTGGACAGGAATTTATTTTCTGAATAGCTTTTACGTGAAAGTGAAAAAGAAATTTAGGGGGAATTCATGCTCGGCTAAGGGACATTCTGTTTTATTTGCCGGTGAAGTAAATATTTGTTTATATGCTGTTTGTATGTGTGTATGTATGTATGTATATATATACACATGTATATATATACACATATTGTATATATATATACATATATTGTATATATATACATATATTGTCATGTATATTATATATATATATATATATATATATATATATATATGTATGTATATATATATATATATATATATATATATATATATATATATATATATATTTATATACATGTATGTATATATATATGTATATATATATGTATATATATATATATATATATATATATATATATATATATATATATATATATATATATATATATATGTAGTGTTCCTCAGCTTCCTTTCCTGGTCTTTATTCTCATATATAATTCTGATCGTAATACAAGACAAAAACATGTTTCAGATTGCTGAGAAAATCTCTGTATAATTCACGTAACAATACCGTTTGGAATGGAATTGCTTGTTTTTCTGTATTTTTTTTTTAGATATTTAAAGGAAAAGTAACTGTGGGCTGGAAATCATTCTTGATGTTTATGGAATACCTGAAGATCTGTTAACTGTGAAATTAAATAATTTAATCAACATTCTCTCGGCTCTATATTTAATTATGTCACTGTCCTTAAAAATGTTTTTCGTTTGATTATAATTTCTGTATTTCATTTCGTTCAAATGTATATCTTATTATTCACCTGGTAATTTTCCGTCCTGTCTTGTGTATTTTGGAAACGATGGGAAATACGACTGGAATCTCCGTAGGAGGGTAGAACCATCAGTGCACCTCATGGGACGCACTGTAGGCATTACTTGAGGTTCTTTGCAGCGCCCCTTCGGCCCCTAGCTGCAACCCATTTCATTCCTTTTACTATAACTCCGTTCATATTCTCATTCTTCCATCTTACTTTCCACCCTCTCCTAACAATAGTTTCTTAGTGCAACTGCTATGAGGTTTTCCTCCTGTTACTCATTTTAAAATCTTTCTACTCTCAGTTGCCGTTTCAGCGCTGAATGACCTCATAGGCCCCAGCTTGGGCCCTGGGCCAAAATTCTATATTCAGTTCAATTCAGTTCTTAGGCAGCAGGTGCTGATAAATATTACTGATAAATATTACTAAGCGTTAGAGAATTCTGTTATGCAGTTTGAACTACAAAAAAATTGTTAGTGACTAGAAAATCAATCGCTTCAAATACAAATATTTCAAAGAAATTTCTTTTTGAGATTACATAGAAAGTGAAATACTCAGTTTTATAGTATTCTGAAATTCATTCGCTCACTTGTCGTCGAAGATACCTGACCTGGAAGTTTTATCATGAAAAATACAAGCATTTGCTATTAGATAACCTGGTAGCTGATTTTCTTTTTTTATTTTCCTTGTTTGTTTTTTCGAAAAATAAAATGGATGGAGGCAATATAATGGACTTCTTCTAATACTGAAAAGAATTATGATCATGGAAAAAATTTACTTCCCTGAGTGAGCAAAAAGAGCACGCGTTACAAATTCCATCAATTATATATCTTTGAAAAACAATCCCTGAAGGCAATCGGTGAGGCTTCACAATTAACGGATGGCGAATGTGCATTTTATTCTAAATAAATATTGCCTCCACAATCTTAGTTTTCTGTAAAAGAAAACTATTGCGTCGGCTTTGCTGTCCGTCCGCCCTCAGATCTTAAAAACTACTGAGGCTAGAGGGCTGCAAGTTGGTATGTTGATCATCCACCTTCCAATCATCGAACTAATCAAATTGCAGCCCTTTAGTCTAAGAAATTTTTATTTTATTTCCGCTTAAAGTTAGCCATAATCGAGCTTCTGACAACGATATCGCGGCTCGTACAGCATTATACCGAGGCCACCGAAAGATAGATCTATTTTCGGTGGCCTTGATTTTACGCTGTAGTGGCTGTACAGAAAACTCGATTGCGCCGAAGAAAGACGCATTTCTTACTCGTTTGTTTTTAAGTTGAAAAAGTAGCTCTCGGATAACGCTGCATCTGCATTTTTCAGTATTTATGTACTTTACCGGAGGTCAGCGGACTCTTATATATAAGAGATTTCAATTCGTAGAAATTATTAAGCTATTGGCGCGGGGTTACATAAAGGTCAGAGTAAAGCTGATGACTGCTTGAGGGAGACTCAACATTCAAATGGTTTTTTTATTTTTACGTTATTTTGATTTTCATACAGAAAAGAATAAAAATTTTCGCGGTGAGTAAAAAAAACGATAAGGAATAGCTTTAGCCTACAAAGTACAAAACCAAGTTTATACTATTTAGTTTCAACACGTCATAGAATTATCCTGAATGCAATTTATGTAATTTTTTTTATATTAAAAAAACGGAAGTTATTATCTCCTAATGAATGAAAAAGGATGAAATAGTTTCTTTTCTTTTTAGTTAATATGAAACAATGTGCCGTGCATAAGTTTAGATAAATTATAAGCCTTTGTTTGGGTGCTGTAGAACCTTTAGTATTTTTTTACCCTTTTTTTGGGGGGAGGAGGGTTCCTGGAAAAGTTTAGGCACCTTTTTATACGCGCCGGACAACTATATATTTGCGAGTTTTGAATCAAGGATAATTTCAAACTCAGAACTTTGAATAGAGGTGGCCTTGAGGCCAGGGACACCATTTTCTGGAATAAAAATGGAGGCGCAGAAAATATAATAACTGAACTGTTAGCTAATTCAGATTTATTTTTGATGAAATAAAGTCAGATCTCAATGGAAAATAAACTTATAGATTATTTCATTCATATCTATCATTCTTAAAAAATCTAGTCGATTTCAGATTATATTCTGAACGACATACTGTTATAATAATAATAATAATAATAATAATAATAATAATAATAATAATAATAATAATAATAATAATAATAATAATAATAATAATAATAATAATACATGGAAATAACATCTCACCCATATGCAGGAAGCGCAATATGAACGACGAGACCATAAACCACATAGCAAGCGACCGGCTCTTGCACAGAACCAGTACAAAAGGAGGCATGATTCAGTGGCAAAAGCCCTCCACTGGAGCCTGTGCAAGAAACACCAGCTAGCTTTCAGTAATAAGTGGTACGAACACCAACCTGAGGGAGTGATAGAAAACGATCAGGCAAAGGTCCTCGGGGACTATGGTATCAGAACGTGCCAATAGACCAGACTTGACGCTGATTGACAAAATCAAGAGGAAAGTATCATTCAGTGATGTCGCAGTACCACAGTACACCAGAGTAGATGAGAAAAAAAAAAAAAGCATCAAGACCTGAAAATCGAATTTAAAAGGATATGGGATATGCCGGTGGAAATTGTACCAATACTCATAGGAACACTAAGCACGATCTAAGATCCCTGAAAAGGAACCTGGAAAAACTAGATGCCGAAGTAACTCCAGGACTCATGCAGAAGAGTGTGCTACTAGAAACAGCGCACATAGTGAGAAAAGTGATGGACTCCCAAGGAGGCAGGATGCAACTCGGAACCCCACACTATAAAAACCACCCAGTCGAATAGGATGACTAAGAAAGACCCCCCTCAAAAAATTTATTATTATTATTATTATATTTCAAAGAAATAGTAGCAGCAGTAGAAGTAGTAGGAGTATAGTAGCAGTAGTGGGAAAAATAGTATAACTTTCACAAAATAGTCTGAAACAAACGTCAATCAACCTACAAAAGTTAACCAAGCATACATTAAGCGTGATATAAATTATGACACAAGGGGATTTTCTCGTTAAAACTTATTGAAGTTACACATTGGTGTAGCTGCAATCTTTTTTTTTTCGGATGGATATAACTTTGGGACAAGGAAGTTTCTTTAAACAGTATAAAGCATTACTGTTTTACTTTCGAACTGAGGCAAAGACACGTAAACACAACAAAATTACTCTCACATATACACATATATACTATATATATATATATATATATATATATATATATATATATATATATATATGTATATGCATCATGTATATACACACATACATAGATATATATATATATACACATACATACATATACAGTATATATGTACATACATATGTATATATACATATATAATATATATACATATATATCCATATATATATATATATATATATACCTAACATATAATACATATATACATAGTTATGTTATATGCATATATATATATATATATATATATATATATATATATATATATATATATATATATATATATATATATATATATATATATATATATATATATATATATATATATAATTACAAA
This sequence comes from Macrobrachium rosenbergii, assembly GCF_040412425.1. Lineage (NCBI taxonomy): Eukaryota > Metazoa > Arthropoda > Malacostraca > Decapoda > Palaemonidae > Macrobrachium > Macrobrachium rosenbergii. Next base: position 8,349,182 of record NC_089792.1, on the reverse strand, counting down.
CGAATGGGCAGTGAAATAGATCTAATAAGAATTGTCCGTCCGTCGGCACTTTCTCTGTCCGCTCTCAGATCTTAAAAACTACCAAGGCTAGAAGGCTGCCAATTGGTATGTTGATTATCCACCCTCCAGTCATCAAACATACCAAATTCCAGCCCTCTAGCCTCAGTAGTTTTTATTTGATTTAAGGTTAAAGTTAGCCATAATCGTACTTTTGGCAACGATAGAGAATAGGCCACCACCGGGCGGTGGTTAAAGTTTCATCAGTCGCATCTCATACAGCATTATACCGAGACCACCGAAAGATAGATCTATTTTCGATGGCCTTGATGATACGCTGTAGCGGCTGCACAGAAAACTCGATTGCGCCGAAGAAACTTCAGCGAATTTTTTACTTGTTTAACTATGTGATTATGTGGGCATGAGAGGTATGACAGAACAGAATGTTCTGCAGCACTGTAAGACGCAAAGAAATGGAGCATAGGCTCAAGATAAAAATACAATGCGATTGGTCCAAAGGACAGAATTAACTTTGAACAAAGACTGAGCAAAACCAGAAGCGAAAGTTTGACTGACGAAGTCTTACGTCAAACTTTTACGAATGCCTCAGAGATATCGAGAAAGACAACTGCAGTTTCTGCAAAGTCCTGCAAAGAGGATGACCAAGCATCAATAAGATAGGAGAGAAGGATTTAGGAGGATTTTGTCTCACTAAAGCCATGCTGTTGATCCGAAAGAGGGGGGGCAGGACGCTACGTATTTGAGAGGCTGGAAAGTGGAGAAAGGTACGAATATTTCAAAGCAATAGAGCGTCAAACAAAAGAGTGGTAGGTTTAAGGATTAGGTGAAATGTTATTATAACCCTTCCATTTGAAGAATTTGTGTCCATATATGTATATGTATATGTATATATACACACTATATATATAATATACATATATACAAATATACATATACATATATATTCATATATACACAATTTGTACACTTATACATTATATTAATAGACGAATAGATAGGGTTATCTATATACACACAACTCAAGCACATATATATATACATATATATATTATATATATATTATATACATATATATATTATATATATATTACATACATACATAATATATATATATATATATATATATATATATATTTAGAAATTATTTGTAAACTTCTAATATTATATTCGGAAAATTCTATGACCTATCTGAAATCATATGCGATTATGACTATGAGGATATGGAAAGAAAATCTCGAAAACCGCCTAAAATTGGGCGCTTTCCGGGCATTTCATTGCAAAGCCGGCGACATATGGGAAGTCTCCGTCCTAAATACCGTATTTTATGACTAGGAAAAAATGGAGACGAAAGCTTTTGAAACAGATTCTCCTTATTTATGAGTTTGTCATTGAGCTGCGAAGCAGAAAGAAGACTTCCATATATCTACTTGATCCTGTAATGGGTCAAAGTTCTTGCCTTACCGTCAATATTCTCAAAGTATATATAGAGATAATAATATTCAAATGGAAATTGCCCCATAACCCTAGATCTTTGTATGGGAGCGCAGTGTTTTAAAAGTCCCTTCTAGTGACAATATATTTATTTATTGAATATACTGTTGTAGCTTGTTTTTTCAAGTTTAGAATGATCATACGCACCAACATTTTGACAAATATTACATGTTTTCCTGCTAGTCTCTCTCTCTCTCTCTCTCTCTCTCTCTCTCTCTCTCGCGCTTTTCTTTCTTTCTATCTATCTAACTGGCGCTATGAACGTTGTATTCACATGATGCTAGTAAACGTAATCAGTTTTGAAATTCCTATGAATACAAATAATTGTCCAGCTAAATAAATGCATACCATTTATCGTTTATGTCAATAAATAAAAAAAATGGATTTTATACTAAACATTTCTCCCGTCTAGACTCCCTCAAAATAAAAAAAAAGACCTAATTTGTCCATATGTCAAATGATCCCCGTTTCATGTGACACCTTTATATAATACAGAATATTTAGTGTTGCATCTTGAATCAGAATCATAACTTTTGGTTTTGTTTCTTGTGGTAAAACGGAAATAACTGTCCACCTCTTTCCATTATGTTTCAAAGAAATTTCAGGTTGATGAAGAAGTTAAGAATTAATTCAACTGGATTCTGAACTTGGAAGCATGATGAATAATGAATCTTACTAAATATATTAAACGGAAATATGCTTTGAGAAGCATCACCAAAAAGAAACGAAGGCGAAGAAATCATTGGATTTTCTAGTAGAATTTGAGAAACTTTCATATGAGTGAATTACTAAGTACCTTATTTCGAAAGTAAATGAATTACGTTAGTTCTGCTTCACATAGAATATATATTCTGTTTCACATAGAAATATATATATATATATATATATATATATATATATATATATATATACACACACACACACACACACACACACACACATATATATATATATATATATATATATATATATATATATATATATATATATATATATATATAAACATATATATACATAGTATATATATATATATATATATATATATATATATATATATATATATATATATTTATATATATATATATATATATGCATATATATAATAACATATATATATGTGAATGTTTGTATGTTTGTACATATGTTTGCGCCCTACAGAAATCCGCACCAGCTTGACCGATCTAGACAAAATTTGGCATGTGGACATCATTTAACCCAACTTAGATAATAGGGTAGGTTTCAAACCGGTACTCGCCTTCGCCTTCCCCTTCCCCATCCCCCATCCCCCATCCCAATTCCTTTTGTAACTTGTGTGGTAACTAAATGGGACAGTCGCTACAGTAATATCGGGATAAATGGGACAGTCATTACAGTAATACCTGGATAAATTGGACAGTCACTACAGTAATACCTGGATAAATGGGACAGTCACTACAGTAATAACTGGAAAATGGGACAGTCATTACAGTAATAACTGGATAAATGGGACATTCATTACAGTAATAACTGGATAAATGGGACAGTCATTACAGTAATACCTGGATAAATGTGCCAGTCACTACAGTAATACCTAGATAAATGGGACAGTCACTACAGTAATACCTAGATAAATGGGACAGTCACTACAGTAATACCTGGATAAATGGGACAGTCACTACAGTAATACCTGGATAAATGGGACAGTCACTACAGTAATACCTGGATAAATGGGACAGTCACTACAGTAATACCTGGATAAATGGGACAGTCACTAAAGAAATACCTGGATAAATGGGACAGCCACCACAGTAGTACCTGGATAAATGGGACAGTCACTACAGTAATACCTGGATAAATGGGACAGTCACTACAGTAATACCTGGATAAATGGGACAGTCACTAAAGAAATACCTGGATAAATGGGACAGCCACCACAGTAGTACCTGGATAAATGGGACAGTCACTACAGTACTGCTTGGATGAAAGGGACAGTCAGCACAGTAACACATGGATAAAATTGACAGCCACCACATCAATGACTGGATAAAATGGACAGTCACCATAGTAATATCTGGATAAACGGGACAGTCAGTACAGTAATACCTGGATAAATGGAACAGTCAGTGGAGACATACCTGGATAAAGGGACAGTCACTGAAGTAATACCTGGATAAATAGGACAGTCACCACAATAATATATGGATAAATTGGACAGGCAGCAAAGTAGTATTTGGATAAAAGGGACAGTTACTACAGTAATATCTGGTTAAAAGGGACAGTCACCACAGTAATGCCTGGATAAAGGGGACAGTCACCACAGTAATGTACTGATAAAAGGGACAGCCAGCACAGTAATACCTGGATAAAAGGGACAATCAGTACAGTAACACCTGGACAAAAGTGACAATCAGTACAGTAATACCTGGATAAATGAAACAGTCAGTGCAGTCATTCCTGGATAAAATAAACAGTCACCACAGTAATACCTGGATAAAAGATATATATATATATATATATATATATATATATATATATATATATATATATATATATATATATATATATATATATATATATATATACATAAGAGACAGACAGAAACGAAGTAAGACTAAAATATAAATCTGGCCTCATGTCAGAAAATAAAATAAAATAAAATAAAGCAGACATGCAATCACATTCTCATCACCAGCAAGTATTCGTGTACTTCTGGATTCTTGATTATTTTGCAGCACCTCTAACTCCTTGATGAATTCGGCATTACTAACATTTGAATAAAATTAAGTTGAAACATTATGCATCTGTTGCCATATATTAATAGTTTCCATGTGGCTGAAAGTTCCTTTTGAAGGGGTAAAAAAATTTATTTCAACACTGATTAACATTTCAGCCTGCAAAACGGCGAAAAAAAATATATCAAATTCCTAAAATACGTGGTATAATAATGGCCTGAACTGAACATGCACCATATTTTCTACTTTTAACATTTTTGGACCGAATATCACGTGGAGACTAACACAATATGAAGATACGGCGCCTCTATGAATATTACATAGAGATAAAATATTTGGGTGATTAAATCGGTGGATATTAAACTTTAGCTTTACCGAAATTCAGGGGCAAAACAAAATCATTAACCAAATTGACAGCTCCCATATCATCACATATTTCCAAAAATAAAACATTGACCTGTTAGTTAAAAATGACGGGACCGCTGCTGGAAAATATTATTCATCCGAAGGATGGATAATTTTGAAAAATTCCTAATACCGTTGGAACTCATTTATGTTATTAACAATTGCCATGTCGTTTATTTTATTACAATTTACTTTTAAAGACGCCAGAAAATAGAAGTATAAATAACTTTTCTTATTTATTAAAGAAGAATACAGAAAAACGCACAGTTAAACTTACTGGCAAACAAAAGAGTAATTATACAGTACATATACATATATTCATATACATACATATATATATATATATATATATATATATATATATATATATATATATATATATACATATAGGCTATATATACATGCACATACATATACATATGTATAAATATACAATATATGCATATGTATACATACTGTATATATATACATATATACACATACTGTATATACTATAGCCTATATGTGTGTGTGTAGTTGTATGTATGTATATATGACCTTTAACAAAGGCACAAACAAAAGACCGAACATCAGGTCAAACCAAAACCTCCCTACCTCAAATTCTACACAAATCCACCTATAAATACAAGTAAAATACTTTGATCCGTCGATCCCAACAACTTGTGAACGCAGCAAACATTTTTTTTTTCTGCTCGAAACCAAAACATATGTTCTTTGGCGAGAGATCTCTATTTACTGCGAACGAAATCAAACTGTCGAACCCCATTTTATTCGACAAAGGTTATAGGCGAAAGGGGAATCACACGTGTCAGAGTCTGTAACAATACGCAGACGGAAATTTCAAAAGAAAGAAAAAAAAAAACGTTCGAAATCTGACCCATTCCAAGGATTTTATTGTCGAGCTAACAGCAGATGGGTCGTCCCCACCCGAAATACGGTGGTCTGTCGTTACGTAAGGCTACAAATAAAGCAAGGAAGTGGAGGTAATGGATAAATACTGGAAGGGGGGAAAAGGGATTCTATCTAGTCATGATTTTTCGCGGAGCTGTGGTGGTGCAAAGGCTACCATGTCCAGCATCTGCCTGACCCCATTAATGGTACAAAGAAGAAACTTTAATACATAAAGTGAATATCTATAAAAATAGAAAGTCACATTAATTTACAATCAGATGCTTTAAGAATACATACATATATATACATATATACATATACATACATACATACATATATACATATATACACATACTGTATATATACACGTATATACACATATATACATACACATACACACATATACATATATATACATACATATATACCTGCACACATATATACACATACATATATACATACAGTATGTACATATATACACATGCATATACATATATACACATACATGAATATACACATGCGCACATGCGCACACACACGCACATATATGTATATGCATATGTAAATGTATATGCACATGTATAGGTATACATATATTATATGTATAATACATATGTAACATGCACTAATATATATACATATATACAATTATATACATATACACATATATATATACATATACATATATAAATACACACACACACACACACACACATATATATATATATATATATATATATATATATATATATATATATATATATATATATTCCAGATCACTTTCTAAAACGCCACTTTACATAGAACAGCTTGTCTAAAACAGATTACCAGTGGCACAATTCAGTGGAAACCCTCACATGCGTAACTGACATTCTGTAACGTAAAATTGCGTGATTTATTACATTGTCTGAACATTAGCAGGTTTCCCGAATAACTGAACAAAGGGACAGATAAAAACCATTCACTTACAACGGACTGTCACTACCTTCTTTTACCTCGGTCACTTCAATCAACCAACTATCTTTCGATAAAGAAACAGGCCTTTGAAGGAAAAGATAAAACCGAATTTTGTCACACAACGTAATTCTGTCGTACATGACAGGAAGCGACCATTTACAACTTTGAATGATATATTTACAGTCTGACTAAATGTATTTTTCTTCGCATAATTGATTATATTAATTCCCAACATCGACGAACTCTAATACATATACCAGCTTGGGCGGCAGCACAGAAATGTGTTTTTAACCATGAAGACGCCATGGACAGCTAAAAATGAGTTGTCCTTTTTACAGATAATAGAAAATTCATGGAAGGCAAGCTTACCTTTCTTCGTGACCAATAGGCCTCCTAACGGCCCCGAAAGACTACACAGCAAGGAGGCAGTACAGCAGCGGGTAGAGAGTCGGTGCAGCAGAAGCAGTACAGCAGCGGGTAGAGAGTCGGTGCAGCAGAAGCAGTACAGCAGCGGGTAGAGAGTCGGTGCAGCAGAAGCAGTACATCAGTTGGTAGAGAGGCGGTGCAGCAGAGAGGAAGTACAGTAGTTGATAGAGAGGCGGTACAGCCGTGTGGTAGTACAGCAGGGGGTAAAGAGGCGGTGCAACGGAGAGGCAGTACAGCAGTTGGTAGAGGGGCTGTACAGCAGAGGGCAAGATGGCTCTCACCAACACCCGCAGGAGATGTAAATCAGAAGATACTGAAGAGAATAGGGCTCTTAACGATACTGACACTGAGGGTCTCAACAGAGCACCCAGTACTACGCCTCCAGAATGTCCGCCAAAGGAATACACTGCTAAACTTGCCGTTATCGGTCGAGTTCTTTCCACCATCCACACCACCCAGCGGAGGGCAAGATGGCTCTCACCAACACCCGCAGAAGATGTAAATCAGAAGATAATGAAGATGATAGGCCCCGTCACGATACTTTCACTGAGGGTCTCAACACGGCACCCAGTAATAAGCCTTCAAAGCGTCCATCACAAAAACACAAGAGCACCACAGGACTGCACGGCCAAAGTTCCCGTTACCGGTCGAGTCCTTTCTTAACAAAAGTCGAGTACTGATCGCCGTAAACACAATACACAACCCACTGTCCACAAAGCACTCTCGTTAGGAAAACACGTAGACGACAAGCAGTCCAGTGTTCGTACAAGCAAAGAAAGAGACGAATTTCACGGGCGAGGCATTAGTTCCAAACAGTAATCTCCTGATGGGAGCGAAAGACCTTGTTAGGTATTCGAGGCTCGGAGGAAAACTAACAAATAAATGAAAGATGGTATGGAATGAACAAAATTTTACGTTAAATACAGATACAACCAAACAAAAATTAAGCTAAGAACATATATATATATATATATATATATATATATATATATATATATATATATATATATATATATATATATATATATATATATATATATATATATATATATATATATATATATATATATATATATATATATATATATATATATATATATATATATATATATATATATATATACATATATATATATATATATATATATATATATATATACACTTGAATATATGTGTATATATACTTAGTATATATAAAGTTACAGGTTATTCGTGTGACATATACGTAAAGATAGCGGATGCTTTGGGCCTCAATACCGGAAACTATACAACGCTCCTAGCTAGAAAGGTAACAACTCCCAGTTATCGTATCAATTAAAACTGGATTATATATCGACTTCCAGTTCCATGTACACGGAGAGATAAACTCTTAATTCTTTATGTACGACGAAAATAGACTTCCTGGAATACATCTGTTGAAAAAGTCATAAATTATATAGTTGGTATGCGTAAGGGCCTATATGGAATGTTGAGCAGCTGGGAGAATAATGAATTTTTAGTTTTCTGTAAAAGAAAACTATTGGGCCAGATCTGTCTGTCCGTCCGCACTTTTTCTATCCGCCCTCAGATCTTAAAATCTACTGAGGTTAGAGGGCTGCAAATTGGTAGGTGCATAACCCACCCTTCAATCAACAAACATACTAATTGCAGCCCTCTAGATTCAGTAGTTTTTTTCATTTAAAGTTAAAGTTAGCAATAATCGTGCTTCTGGCAACGATAGAGGATAGGCCACACCACCGGGCGGTGGTTAAAGTTTCATGGGCCGCGGCTCATACAAAATTATATCGAGACCGTATATACGCTTATGTATATATATATCTAATATATATATATATATATATATATATATGTATATACACATATATAACTTGAAGTATGAAAAATACTGCACAGAGTTCATCGCCATAAGATTCAAACTTTAACAGGTGAGAGGTTGATGAAGCCCTTACGTGGAAAACTTCATAAAATTGGACGTTTCTTAAGACTCATAGATAAGCTTCATCTCTGCCCTGTACACAAACCCTTTTGCTTCTTGGGTATTATTCTTTTCTAGTACCCTGGGCAAGTTGCCTGCCCAGCTATCTCTTGGTCTGTGCATGCACTCTCCTCACTCCTAAGAATTTACACTTACATCACCAACATATCTTCCTTCATTCTCACCACATGACCAGACTTTCTCAAAAAACTTAAGCCAGCCTCTTCTACATATTTCCACATATCTTATGCTTTCAGTTCTCCTTTCGTCACATATACTATGCAGACATTTCTTCTTTTATTCACATTGAAAATCCACACTGCGTATCCAGCCAGGAGAATTAACTCCATAATTCATTCATTCATTCCTCACTAACTTTTTTTCCAAGCGCTCCACTTCTTATCAATACGTTTCACACACCATTCTAACCTTCTTGCCACGCTTATATTATTGCTTACCCTTTCTCTCCTTCCTACCATCATCCATAATTAATATTAATATTTATTCCTTTGTCCTGGTTTCCACTTTCCCTCACTACATTATTTTGCTACGACTTGTGCTTAGCTCTCTCTTCCTGCAAGCACTTTCAAACACTCGACTCTTCGTTTCTTCTTCACTACATCTAGTTAACAGTTTATCGTATGCAAACGTTCAATCATTCCATGGTATTAACATTCCATGTTAACATTAACTGGTTCAAATATTCTACACCACGCCATCCCCCAGTAAAAGGTTTTTTAAAAGTAAATTTATTTTAAAAATGTCTATATTTGTCAATACACATCATCAATGCCTCCAATGCCGCTTGGCGAATAGGGCCAAGGCCCATACAAAGTACCGTGCAAATGGAATCCAGTACTACTCTACTTTTAGCCCATACACTGATAATTTGTTAACAAACAACGACTCAGAGAGAGAGAGAGAGAGAGAGAGAGAGAGAGAGAGAGAGAGAGAGAGAGAGAGAGAGAGAGAGAGAGAGAGAGAGAGAGAGATATCTTAGGTATCTTATTCGCTGTCTTAGTTATTTCTAGACTTATTCCAAACATATTTCCAGAAGACTATTAACCTTTTCGTTTATTCCAGGAACGCCGTACTAACCAGCAACCTCCACTCGTTCTTTTTTTTTTTTTTTTTACCTATATTTGCATGAAACCACTTTGTGCAACCACTCTCTCAGGCACAAAATATGACCCTGCCAAAAATGGCCTCTATCACTCCCGTTATTTTCCATTCCTGGGCGGTATACCTTCAACCCCGTAGGGGAGTAGTGCCGTCAGTGCACCTCTCGTGGTACAGTGTAGACATTACCTAAGGTTCTTTGCAGCGTCCCTTCGGTCCCTAGCTGCAACCCCTTTCATTCCTTTCACTGCACCTCCATTCATATTCTTTCTTCCGTCTTACTTTCCACCCTCTTCTAACAATTGTTCCACAGTGCAACTGCGAGGTATTCCTCCTGGTCCACCTTTTAAACCTATTACTCTCAATTTTCCTTTCAACGCTGAATGACCTCATAGGTGCCAGCGATTGGCCTTCGGACTAAATTGCATATTCTCGGCATACCTTCAGTACTGGAACTTCTTCTATTGATGCACTAAATCTTACCAACAGAGTCCTTGAACTAATACATTTTACTCTTTTACCATAAATTTTCTCCTTGATAATACTGGCGCCACCCTTATACCTTTCCAGTTGCCGCGTTCACTATCACCCTCTGTTCTTGGCATTCCTGCACTCCCTCGCCAATAAATTTATCCCCTTTCCTGTACCTCCATAGATGAAACATTTCTATTAATCGTTTTCGTTGTATCTTTTCTTACTGAATGGGTTTGTGCTATACATATTCTTATATACGATTTCGTCCCAACAAAAATTATATTAATGGAAATAATTAATTTCTGTAATGCATGTGTGAAAGATTGCTTCGATATTAATAGAAAGAATTCCTCAGCGCAATAAAAAAATCCACTATTAACTTTCTATAACTCCAACACCTAATAAAAATAAAAAAAATGCTGTAAATCTGACGGTGACACTGTACGAGAGAGAGAGAGAGAGAGAGAGAGAGAGAGAGAGAGAGAGAGAGAGAGAGAGAGAGAGAGAGAAGGGATAATGGAAGGAATTTAAAGAAAAATGATGCAAAGTGTTTTTTTCACCGATGCAACACTCTTAACCCCGGTAAAGTTTTCCTGGAAAAAGATGGTATCCTTTATTGTGAAAGAAAATTAACTTTTAATGAACCTTTTATTACTATCAGGTAACATTAC
>NC_089792.1:8295544-8333044 GCF_040412425.1 Macrobrachium rosenbergii | reverse complement strand
TATAAGACACCAGCCATAACACCATAAGCACTATTAAACCACCAGCAAAACAGTCCAGCCTATATACCGCCCCTGCCATAACACCATAAGCACTATTAAAGCACCAGCAACATAGTCCAGTCTATATAAGACACCAGCCATAACACCATAAGCACTATTAAAGCACCAGCAACATAGTCCAGTCTATATAAGACACCAGCCATAACACCATAAGCACTATTAAAGCACCAGCAACATAGTCCAGTCTATATAAGACACCAGCCATAACACCATAAGCACTATTAAACCACCAGCAAAACAGTCCAGCCTATATACCGCCCCTGCCATAACACCATAAGCACTATTAAAGCACCAGCAACATAGTCCAGTCTATATAAGACACCAGCCATAACACCATAAGCACTATTAAAGCACCAGCAACATAGTCCAGTCTATATAAGACACCAGCCATAACACCATAAGCACTATTAAAGCACCAGCAACATAGTCCAGTCTATATAAGACACCAGCCATAACACTATAAGCACTATTAAAGCACCAGCAACATAGTCCAGTCTATATAAGACACCAGCCATAACACCATAAGCACTATTAAACCACCAGCAAAACAGTCCAGCCTATATACCGCCCCTGCCATAACACCATAAGCACTATTAAAGCACCAGCAACATAGTCCAGTCTATATAAGACACCAGCCATAACACCATAAGCACTATTAAAGCACCAGCAACATAGTCCAGTCTATATAAGACACCAGCCATAACACCATAAGCACTATTAAAGCACCAGCAAAACAGTCCAGCCTATATACCGCCCCTGCCATAACACCATAAGCACTATTAAAGCACCAGCAACATAGTCCAGTATGTAAATTAACACCCTATGCACTATTAAACCACAAGCAACATAGTCCAATCTATACACCGCCACAGCCAATGCGAGTCTCTCGAGATTTTTCAGGTTCGTCTCATAATTTGTATTGCATTGAGTCATTCACCGACTTGCCTAGCAGGTAGGTCAAGGCTGCGAGATATTCATCAACCTAATATGTGCCGAAGAAAAAACAATTTTTTGCAGCAGACGGAAGTGTCATTATTACATTAGTCTTGTCGTTGAGGGAAATTTCATTTCCCTTTGTCGATTTTACCAGAGAAGTAGCCTGCCTGCCGCCGTTGGAGAAGTGGACAGTTCAAACTGCTTGTCCCTGAATTACTCTGTTCAGTGTTATCCCTAAAAATTTGCAGTTCTGGGAGCTTTCTCCATTCATCTATGTTTCCAATGTCCTTGATTTTATCAAAGAGTTCCATTATACATACACGTATATATATATATATATATATATATATATATATATATATATATATATATATATATATATATATATATATATATATATATATATATATATGTATGTATACATAAATATATATATATACATATAGGCCTATATATATATATATATATATAATATATATCTGTGTGTGTCTGTGCATGCATTAACACCTTATATCAACAGTTTTCCAAGTACCACACCAAAACAGCGTGTATTTTGTCACAAATATCTAATTCTAAAGAAATTTCAAAATTTACAACTATGCAGTAATATGCCCAGGATGCTTGTATATATACTTGTTTCCGTAAAAGTACAAAATCACAGCCGTGATATTTCTTTAAAAAAAAATAACATGATCAGTTCTGAAAATGATTCAGGCAGAGCAGATAATCCATAATTTCCTGTCTTTTCACAGGTGAAAATTAAGAAATTAAAAAAATAAACGCTTCCTGGGGTACGACACTGGAGCTGTTATTTTTTATCAGTTGTGGCTCTTCAAAATCGAATCTAAGGTGAATATTTCATGAAATACAGGGCAAAAAGGGATAGCTTCCTCTATAATTCATAAACAGACAGACTCAGTATCCTCAATTTCAGTTTCCTTCTCATATTATCTTCTGTGCGCGAAGTAAAAAAAAAATTATTTTACACTTTGACCAAATTTTTTTTCCAGATACTAAAAGAACAAAAGCAGACTGGTATAATAATAAAACTAAACGTATGAGAGAGAGAGAGAGAGAGAGAGAGAGAGAGAGAGAGAGAGAGAGAGAGAGAGAGAGAGAGAGAGAGAGAGAGAGGCAGGCATAGGCAGTGAGAGATTAGTTTTCGTATGTTACTATTGCATGTATTCAATTTAATCTAGAATACAGTTTATTGGTACACAGATACAATAAAGTTTATGGAAGTACTTCATAAATAAGTACAGTTTCATATCCACAGCACATAGAAAAACTCTGCGGACATAACACGTCATGTATCACTGCCTTCAAAAGTACAAGATTATATTTTGTAAGTTACATTTAGAGAATTTAAAGAGCTGCTGGTGCTTATTTTTTGTAAAAGAAACTATTGCGCCGGCCTTCTCTGTCCGTCCGTACTTTATTCTGTCCGCACTTTTTTCTGTCCGCCCTCAGATCTTAAAAACTACTGAGGCTAGAGGGCTGCAAATTGCTATGCTGATGGTCCACCCTCCAATCATCAAACATACCAAATTGCAGCCCTCTAACCTAAATAGTTTTTATTTTATTTAAGGTTAAAGTTAGCCATAATCGTGCTTCTGGCAACGATATAGGACAGGCCACCAACGGGCCATGGTTAAAGCTCCTGGGCCGCGACTCCTACAGCATTATACCGTGACCACCGAAAGATAATCTATTTTCTGTGGCCTTGATCACACGCTGTAGCGGCTGCACAGAAAACTCGATTGCGCCGAAAGAAACTTCGGCGCAATTTATACTTGTTTTTATCGGGATGAGTTTTAACTGTTTATATTTCCTTCATGAATTAATGATGAGGTGCTTCGCACGGAACCAAAAACGTTCGTATCATCAGTAAATAAGTTGTGTTTACCTTTCGTAATTATTCACACGACTAAAAAGGTAAGTAAATAATGTCAATTCTTGTGTTTATCTTATTCATTATTTATTTTTCATCACCAGGATCCCTTTTTGTGTCTCTTTTGAGGTAACCAGATTTATAGATCGACCTCTTATAAAAGTAATCGAATTATGAATCGGAAGAAGATCAACCAAAATATGACTGAATTATGAAATTGATCTTTGATTCTCTCTACGAAATATACCTGAAATTGATGACATAATCAACTTATGAATCAGAGGGAGAGAAACCACAAAACACTTGCTAAGGACTAACTAAACATTCACTAAACACTCTCTAAGCATTCGCTTACTAAACATTCACTAAACATTCACTGAACACTAAGCATTCACTAACCATTTACTAAACACTAAACACACACTAAACAAAACTCTACGACTCGCTAAACTCTCAATACACTAAACACAAAACACACAACACACCAAACACTAAACATTCACTAAACTAAACACTAAACTAAACGCTAAACACTTTGATTCACTCAAAGAAATGTACCTGGAATTCATGAAAAATCATAATCAAATGAGACATCTTCAACATTACAAATGGTCAGAAACACTTGAACGGAATGAGACAGGAACGTGGAATGTTTTTACATCCTCTGTTAAGCAATTTACCTCACGCAGAGGAAGAACTCGAATCCCATTAGAACCCCCAAAAAGAAACGGAAAAAGTAATTAGAAGGTGTGGGAAACTACACACCTCACCGCTTGATACCGAGAGACTCTCTCTCTCTCTCTCTCTCTCTCTCTCTCTCTCTCTCTCTCTCTCTATATATATATATATATATATATATATATATATATATATATATATATATATATATATATACAGAATTTGATATTCATTTATTTATTTAAACGCTGTCGTAAAAGCTTCATCGAATAACAAATCGCAATACAAAAAGAGTCTGATTAGGTTTGTATTTCACAGTGCACCAGACTATTTCAAAGTCTAATTTATATGTTACTAAGTAATACCCTCTTAAACCCTTGTATTGCTATGAATTCTGGTGATCTCTGATATATTATACATGCATTCTGAACATACAGTGCCTCCGGAAATACGAAAAATAAAATGCTCTCTCTCTCTCTCTCTCTCTCTCTCTCTCTCTCTCTCTCTCTCTCTCTCTCTCTCTCTCTCTCTCTCAAAGCTTAATCTACTGTAACTTCCGCACGCTTATATTACAGTCGAACAATTAAGGATGAAACCCTTTTTATAAGTCAGGATCCTTAGTGACTGCCTGCCCATATTATCTTTGACCCCGTAGGTGGGTAGCGCCATCAGTGCGGTGCACTGTAGGCATTACTTAATGTTCTCTGCAGCGTGCCTTCGGCCTTAGCTGCAACCCTTACGTTCATTTCGCTGTACCTCCTTTCATATTCTCTCTTTCATCTTACTCTCCACCCTCTCCTAACAATTGATTCATAGTGCAACTGCGAGGTTTGCCTCCTGTTACACCTTTCAAACCTTTTACTCTAAAGGCCCCAGTGGCGTAAATTCTATATTCAATTCGTCACCCTATTTAAATCGGGGTTTTGAGCTCGTCAGAGTGACTTTGTTACTTATGCTTACCATTACGACAATGAAGTGCATGCTTTTAGCCAAAATGATGTCGAAAGGTAAAAGAAAATCGGAGGACTGACGTCTACAATGAGATGGTAAAATGTTATTAGCTTCTAACTTAGAAAATTAATGGTTATAGTAACTACTATCGAGTGAAAATGAAAGAAGTGAAGTTTACATTTACTAAAATTACGAAGGGACGCGAACGGACGAAATGGAGAAGAGTGAACGAGATCATTTAATGTGAATAACCTGAGGTTATCATTAACTTCCTATTTTAAATTTAGTTCTCCTTTCGGTATTTCTCAGGCTCGTTTTCTATATATGTATATATATATATATATATATATATATATATATATATATATATATATATATATATATATATATATATATATATATATATATATATTTTTTTTTTTTTTTTTTTTTTTTTTTGGGGGCAGGAAATTAAACATTAGGAAATAGAGTAAACATACTAGATTAGTGCACATACCATCTTTTCAGACGGGATCAAACTAGGAAAGAACGCACCACTTACTAGTCATGCTATCTCCAAAACGTAAGTCCATGTAAAAGTTATGATAATTTCAAAGAACGCAGCAAAGTTAATTAAGCTCATAAATCTTATCATGGTTTAATTTTTCTGTCTCATTTATATTCCTTTAACTTTACTTGCCTTCCCACAATAGACATAATTCGTAGAACTGCAACTTATTTGACCCTTTCCACAGAAGTAAAAAAAAAGCTAGTTTTTGCAACTTGATAGATGGCGAGAGGCCTCCTAGCCTAAAGCAATCGAGCGCACCATAGTGATCTGGGAGTGTCGAATTCAATTCCAGAGGCAATCTAATTCTTTATTCAGTAAGTTCCGATTTGATCCGAGGTGAATTACAGCTGGTGACAGGGAGGAGTTTTCGAGATGTGGTTCATTGTTAGAAAACGCGAAGGAAATATTGTCTGAACCGCAGTCAGAAAATTCTGTTCGGTTTTCTACGCTCAAAGGGGGGGGAAAAAAGCCTTCGTTGGAATTCAATTAATCTTGATAGGGAAAATGCAAAAACATGCCTGAAGTGAATTCCCTAACCCCGGCCCCGTTATCCCCTCTCTCTCTCTCTCTCTCTCTCTCTCTCTCTCTCTCTCTCTCTCTCTCTCTCTCTCTCTCTCTCTCAGGAAATTCTCCTACCACCAGGTGAAGAAGTCTATGAACTTTATTCTCTTTCAGAATCCAAGGTAATTCTCTAACCACCAGGTGAAACAGTTTAGGAAATGTATTCTCTCTCTCTCTCTCTCTCTCTCTCTCTCTCTCTCTCTTTACAAGGTAATTCTCAGCCACTAGGTGAAACCTTTTATGAAATTTATTCTCTCTCTCTCTCTCTCTCTCTCTCTCTCTCTCTCTCTCTCTCTCTCTCTCTCTCTCTCTCTCTCTCAGGAAATTCTCCTACCACCAGGTGAAGAAGTCTATGAACTTTATTCTCTTTCAGAATCTAAGGTAATTCTCTAACCACCAGGTGAAACAGTTTAGGAAATGTATTCTCTCTCTCTCTCTCTCTCTCTCTCTCTCTCTCTCTCTCTCTCTCTCTCTCTCTTTACAAGGTAATTCTCAGCCACTAGGTGAAACCTTTTATGAAATTTATTCTCTCTCTCTTCTCTCTCTCTCTCTCTCTCTCTCTCTCTCTCTCTCTCTCTCTCTCTCTCTCTCAGGAAATTCTCCTACCACCAGGTGAAGAAGTCTATGAACTTTATTCTCTTTCAGAATCCAAGGTAATTCTCTAACCACCAGGTGAAACAGTTTAGGAAATGTATTCTCTCTCTCTCTCTCTCTCTCTCTCTCTCTCTCTCTCTCTCTCTCTCTCTCTCTCTTTACAAGGTAATTCTCAGCCACTAGGTGAAACCTTTTATGAAATTTATTCTCTCTCTCTCTCTCTCTCTCTCTCTCTCTCTCTCTCTCTCTCTCTCTCTCTCTCTCTCTCTCTCTCTCTCTCTCTCTCTACAAGGTAATTTTGTAACTAAGAGTTGAAACAGCTTATGAAATGCATTCCCTCTCTCTCTCTCTTTACAAGGTAATTTTCTAACCAAGAGCTGAAACAGCTTATGAAATGCATTCTCTCTCTCTCTCTCTCTTTACAAGGTAAGTGTCTAACCAAGCGGTTAAAAAGTTTATAAAATGTATTCTCTCTCTCTCTCTCTCTCTCTCTCTCTCTCTCTCTCTCTCTCTCTCTCTCTCTCTCTCTCTCTCTCTTCAAGGCAATTTTCTAATCAAGAAGTGAAAGTTTATGAAATGTGTTCTCTCTCTCTCTCTCTCTCTCTCTCTCTCTCTCTCTCTCTCTCTCTCTCTCTCTCTCTCTCTCTCTCTCTCTCTATGTATAAAAAATAAAAATACATTAATCTTCCATATTTTAATTAGGAGGATGCAAATTTGGATTCATGCTTTACCCTAATATTTACCGTACATATAGTCAAAGGCCTGTCACAATTCTTTAACATAATTTGTGCAATTTCCCAAATTTCTCTCAGCTAGCATAAAAAAATTAGGTAACATAGCTATCATACAGAACTATTTTGGGTAATTTTTAGTTTACTGAAAAGAAAACTATTGTGCCGGCTTTGTCTGTCCGTCCTCACATTATTCTGTCCGCACTTTTTCTTTCAGCCATCAGAGTTTAAAAACTGCTGAGGCTAGAGCGCTGCAAATTGATATGTTGATCATCCACCGTCCAATCATCAAACATACCGGTTTGCAGACCTCTAGCCTCTGTAGTTTTTATTTTACATAAAGTTAAAGTTAGTCATAATCGTACTTCTGGCAAGGATATAGGATAGGCCACCACCAGGCCGTGGTTAAAATTTAATGGGCAGCGGCTCATACAGCATTATACCGAGACCACCGAAAGACTAGATCTGTTTTCGGCGGCCTTGATTATACGATGTACAAAAAACTCGACTGCGCCGAAAAAACTTAGGCGCATTTTTTTACTTATGTGATCATTAGAACGTTTTAAATCCGGTTAATTATATTGTTCGTTCCTGAAATTTTTAGGTAAAACTATTTGTAATCGAACTCGCAACATCTGAGTGGCATGCCACGACATTAATCACTATACCAGCGGGACCAGGATTAGCAAATATACTAGTAAAACTCGTTAATGATTTTGTCTGCGTGAATCAGAGCGTAATAATTATACATAATTATTTGATCACGGGAACTCTTTCGCCTTTTACTATTTATTTAGGTGCGACGAATCAACAAATCTTTCAGTTCAGACAATGGCAATAAATGATAAAATTAATGATAAAATAAATGATAAAATTAATGATAAAATTAACAGTTTCGACCCAGTAAAGCTTTTCATTTGTGATCAGAGTCAAGCGTTTGTTTCATTGCTTCCTTTTTCCGGTCAACATATTAATCTCTTGCGAAAACGAAACCTTTTCTGTTTCAGAAGGGAAGTTTTACCAAACAGAAAATAAAACTTCGTATGTCAAAGTGATTTTTTTACAGCAATTTTTTTTTATTGTTATTTTCATGCTGTAATACATAATGCTTCATAGTGTTATCGTCCCAGATATGCTTGAACTCTGCAAAAAATGACGCCAAGGCTACATGAAAATGTAATGTATTCTCAATAAAAGTGTGGTGATTAACAGTGATCGCAAATCCGTTTAGCAAATACTTTTGCATCCTATTAATGGCTAAATGCAACATTAACAGATATGTGTGTGTATATATACATACATACATATATATATATACGTATATATAAATACTATATATATATATATATATATATATATATATATATATATATATATATATATAAATATATATATATATATATATTTATATATATTTATATATATTTATATATATTTATATATATATATATATATATATATATATATATATATATATATATATATATATATATATATATATATATATATATATATATATATATTAACTTTATCACATACACAATTGTTCTCTGCATTAGTAGAATTACTAAAGGACGTCATTCAAACTGGATGGTATCTAATGGAGTTTTTATTCAAAAGTTACAAGCTTACTTGGACAAACGTCCACATTATCAAGTATCCGTACGGATACTTGATAATGTTGACTGTTGTCCAAGAAAGCTTGTAACTTTTTTAATAAAAACTCCATTAGATACCATCCAGTTTGAATGAGGTCCTTTTAGTAATATATATATATATATATATATATATATATATATATATATATATATATATATATATATATATATATATATATATATATATATATATGCATATATATATATATGCATATATATATATATATATATATATATATATATATATATATATATATATATATATATATATATATATATATATATATATATATATATATATATATATATATATATATATATATATATATATATATATATATATATATATATATATATATATATATATATATATATATATATATATATATAATATATATATATATGTATATATATATATATTATATATATATTATGTATTTATATATATATATATATATATATATATATATATATATATATGTATATTATGCGTTTACGTTAGATCAATCTTGAAACGCCATTGTTGTCCATACGTACATTTTGAAGATTTGTCTCCCATCTAAAATTTCTTGCCTTTACTTCATTCACTAAACAACTTGCATGCAATAAGACTAAGCGTAGTTCATCCGATTTAATACGAAAAAAGACAATACCCCTATACCCAGAAAGACTGCGAAAGGTCAAAATTATTTTTAGTAGACTTGCGCAACGAAAGCATATTATCATCAGGCCGACAGGAGAGCTCAGACTTGAACCTGCTTCCGTGAAAATCAATTGCGGCAATGTTTACCTCAGTTCAGTGTCTGGTCATTAAACAGTTGTTGTGCTTTACTACAAAGGCGGAAAGGAAATTCCTAAGATGTATCCTAGTCTTACACTAGTCCCGTTTTTTTTTTTTTTTTTTTTGCCATGCCCCTAGGTTAGGTTACAGTTAGGTTAGGTTAGGTTAGGTTAGGTTACGGTTAGGTTAGGTACGGTTAGGTTAGGTTAGGTTAGGTTAGGTTAGGTAGGTTAGGTAGGTTAGGAGGTTAGGTTAGGTTACGGTTAGATTAGGTTAGGTTACGGTTAGGTTAGGTTAGGTTAGGTTATGGTTAAGGTTAGGTTAGGTTAGGTTAGGTTTGGTTAGGTTAGGTTAGGTTGGGTTAGAATATGTTCAGTAACATAATTCTTAGCTATATTGGGTGTGGGAAACATAATGAGATTATTTTCAAGAAAATTCTATGGTTAGTTTTTAAGATATGGCATCCCGCTTTTTTCAGGGAAAAGTCCCAGTACTCGGTTACATCTCGGGAAAATACAGGTGGGACAGGACATGGTGCTAGAAACCTTATCCTGAAAGACTACCTTAGAATCGAATAGCTTTCTTTATGAAGAAATTATTATACCATTTACTGCAGAACCAAATCAGAGGAATTATTCACAAAACTAGGCAAGGCACAGTTGAAAAAGGTGCGCATGCACCTTTGTAAAACTCTTTTACTTTGAATTTTCGCTTCAACCATATGTGGAAAAGTAATGTGGAATGATTCATAACAAGCTGGTGTGTCTGAAGGTCCATCCAAACGCATGCAACATTAAAGAACTTCTGAAAGCATAAAGGCAATTTTATTTAGAACAGCGGTTCCTAAGGGGGTATTTTGATTTTTAAGGAGGGCAATTCGAGAATGTTTCAACCAAGTTAGTGGCCTTTTAGGCTTCCTCGACGTGAAAAGGAGTTCACTTTTTTAATAATAAGAATTATGTATCACCACAGGGGGCATCATGATGCCAAAAAAAATGATTAGGTGGGGCATATCCAAAAAAAAAAAAAAAAAGGGTTGGGAACCACTGATCTAGAACCGACCAACCACCAAAGTATGCTCATTTTCACAAATCCTACAAAACCAGATATAACGAAAATTACCTTCAACTTTCTCAGCCTCGTGACAAAATACAGATGCAACTTCGTTCTTTTCTCCGGGAGTGCATCGAATGCATCTCAGGTGAAGGAGGGATAGAGAGAGAGAGAGAGAGAGAGAGAGAGAGAGAGAGAGAGAGAGAGAGAGAGAGAGAGAGAAAGGTGTTCTCTATGTATTGACTGTTAGAGAAGCAGAGAGAAGTAATGACGGAACAACAGGGGAAAATTCTATCGGGTTTCCTACGATCAAAGCTGAGAGAAGATTCCATCGAATTCAAATAATGCTTATTGGTAAAAATGCGAAAACGTGCCTCGAGCGCCTCCTCCCTCCCTCCTCTCTCTCTCTCTCTCTCTCTCTCTCTCTCTCTCTCTCTCTCTCTCTCTCTCTCTCTCTCTCTCAAGGGCAAACCTTACATGCAGTCTCAGCCGCTTTTTGACAGTGTATCAACCTTGCTCGAGTCAGATTTTGTTCAAACTTGTTTTTAGAGCACAAAGGCCAACAGGGATTAAAGTTACTTCAAAATTATCCATTCTGAAAGAAAACAATAATGAAACGAGTAAAATGCGCCGAAGTTTCTTCGGCGCAATCGAGTTTTCTGTGCAGCTTATAATCAAGGCCACCGAAAATAGATCTATCTTTCGGTGGTCTCGGTATAATGCTGTATGAGCCGCGTAGCCTATCCTATATCGTGGTGGCCTATCCTATATTGCTGCCAGAAGCACGATTATGGCTAACTTTAGCCTCAAGTAAAATAAAAGACTACCGAGACTAGAGGGCTGCAATTTGGTATGTTTGATGACAGGAGGGTGGATGATCAAAATTTGCAGCCCTCTGGCCTCAGTAGGTTTTAAGATCTGAGGGCGAACACAAAAAGTGTGGACAGAATAAAGTGCGGATGGACAGATAAATTTTCTTTTACAGAAAACTAAAATCTGTTTTTCGACAATATAAAAGCCATTGTTACTCCAGCGTAGGAATGATAACTTTCGGTATATTTCAAACTTCTCCTGAACAATTCGACCAACCGTCACAAACTAAATTCGGGAAACTTTTCCATCATCCACATCTTCCCCAGGTTTACGTAAGATAATACTGACGATAACAAACACCAAAAATATATACCAAACCTCTTCATTATTTATACGCGTAGGAAGACATTTCCTTGCTTTTCTCTCTCTCTCTGCAAGAAAAAGAATCGCGGAGATTGCATCGCATTGTCCCTTTTCAGCTGAAGCGCAATAAGCTTGTTTGCGAGACTTCACGGTCGGCGAGAGAACCAATTCCATAAAGAAATCAATTGGGTCATAGGATTCTCAGGTTTCGAAATCATTTACAGAAGCAATTTGTGTAAGTGTGGGTGTCAATTTGTGTAAGTGTGGGTGTCAATTTGTGTAAGTGCGGGTGTCAATTTGTGTAAGTGTGGGTGTCAATTTGTGTGAGTGCCGGTGTCAATTTGTGTAAGTGTGGGTGTCAACTTGTAAAAGTGTGGGTGTCAATTTGTGTAAGTGCCGGTGTCAATTTGTGTAAGTGTGGGTGTCAACTAGTGAAAGTGTGGGTGTCAATTTGTGTAAGTTTGGGTGTCAATTTGTGTAAGCGTGGGTGTCAATTTGTGTAAGTGTGGGTGCCAATTTGTGTAAGTGTGGGTGTCAATTTGTGTAAGTGCGGGTGTCAATTTGTGAAAGCGTGGGTGTCAATTTGTGTAAGTGTGGGTGTCAATTTGTGTACGTGTGGGTGTTAATAAGTGTGGGTGTCAATTTGAGTAAGTGTGGGTGTCGCGCACTGGAAGTTTTGATTGTGATATAGGTAAAAATAACATAAATTACAACACTGTTAGGTTTAAGAAAGGGAGAGAAATGATCATCTAATGTTATTCGATTATTTTGTTGGGTTTTCTGTTGTGAAAGCAGAAAAATGTTTTCGCGGATTTCAAATGATTTTGATAGTTAAAAAAGGGGAAAACTTAGTTGACGCTTACCACCCCTTCCCCCTAAACAATCCAAGCCTCTGCTCTCTCTCTCTCTCTCTCTCTCTCTCTCTCTCTCTCTCTCTCTCTCTCTCTCTCTACGTTTTACGATAACAATAAATATTTATTTATCGTAAAAACTACATTTGTCTATGACTGACTTTCCTTGCTTTACTGATTACTATTTTTGGAGTTTGTCCAGAGCGAAATATCTCATTAATGTTGTATTCGCCCTAAAAAAAAAAAAAGAAAAAAAAAAGTAAAAAATGGGCTGAAGTTTCTTCGGCGCAATCGAGTTTCCTGTACAGCGTATAATCAAGGCCACCGAAAATAGATCTATCTTTCGGAGGTCTCTGTATAATGCTGTATGAGCCGCGGCCCATGAAGCTTTAACCACGGCCCGGTGGTGGCCTGTCCTATATCGTTGCCAGATGCACTATTATGGCTAACTTTAACCTTAAATAAAATATAAACTACTGAGACTAGAGGGCTGCAATTTGGTGTCTGATGATTGGAGGGTGGGTGATCAACATACCAATTTGCAGCAGTCTAGCCTCAGTAGTTTTTAAGATCTGAGGGCGGACAGAAAAAGTGCGGACGGGCAAACAAAGTCGGCAGAACAGTTTTCTTATACGGAAACTAAAAAGGGGGCTGTGTATTTCATCGAGTTCATCTTAACTTCCTCTAGGGTATTACATATTAGAAGCAGTTCGATGGACTGGCAATACTGAAGATCTCCCCAATATGACATCATCACCACACGACTAGATTCACGTAATATCTTCAAGAACCCAGTGAAACATCAACCAAGAGTAAGGGTTTGGAACCCATTAAGCAGATTCGTCTCCGATCTTTGACGTTAACGAGACTAAATGGAGGTGCAGATTCATTGGAATTGAGTTACTGAATTGAATATACAATTTAGGCCAAAGGCCAAGCACTAGGACCTATGAGGTCATTCAGTGCTGAAATGGAAATTGACAGTAAAAGGTTTGAAAGGTGTAACAGGAGGAAAATCTCGCAGTTGCACTATGAATCAATTGTTAGGAGAGGGTGGAGATTAAGATGGAGGGGAATATGAAAAGAGGGACACTAAAAGGAACGAAAGTGGTTGCAGCTAGCGGTCGAAGGCAAGCTGCAAAGAACCTTAAGTAATGACTACAGTGCACCACATGAGGTGCACTGACGGCACTACCCCCTTTCGGGAGGAATTGAGTTATTTTCCGCATTCATAGAGACACCCGACGGTAAAGGATAAAAGAAGACATTTTTTTTCCCCAGTCAAGTCAGTAAGAAGTTTCCAGGCAGTGATAAGGAGCATATACTGTATATAAGATTTAGCAAGAAGGATACGTGTCAAGATCATTCATTCGTCTGAGAACGGTTGCTTCAAATCATCGGGACGCAAATTCCTGAGATGTATGCAAGTGTTGCACTAGCCATGGATTTTTTTGCCATGCCCCTACGTTAGGTTAGGTCGGGTTAGGTTAGATTAGATTGTAACATGTAGAGTTATTTGGGTGTGGGAAACATAATGAGATTATTTTCAAGAAAAGTCTTTTGTTAGTTTTTAAGATATGGCATCCCGCTTTTTTCAGGGAGAGGTTCCGGTATTCACTTAAATCTCTGGGAAAATGCCATTGCGACAGAAGAACGCGCATGAGCTCCAAATATTAAGAGCAAAAAGCAACTGACATAAAACATTCAGCAGACTCATCAAGAATTTACTCAGTCTTAATCAGCAATAAGGGTCATTAGACAGTACTCCAAGAAGGAAATGGAAGAAAGACCTCTACTTGTTGAAGAACATCATTACAAAAGAAAAGGAAACGCGATGTCTGGTATCAGCGGTACGGTGTAACGAGTGTCCTTGAGCAGATCTACCTCCGGAGAAAAAAAGGCCTAGGCCTAGTTAAGTAAACAAAGTCTGTTTCTCCCAGATATTAACAAGTGGTTCTTCTTCCGTTTTTTTAATAACAGCCTTTTGTTTTCCTCTCTCAGCCCCTCTTTGTTTCTCTTTCGCTGACTCCCACGTTTATTTGTGTTTGTGTTTGTTAACAGCCGTAAGAGGTGGTCTGTCTTTGTGAGGGTGAGCTGTGTTTACTGAATTAAATTAAACTGAATACAGAATTTAGGCCAAAGGTCAAGCACTGGGACCTATGAAGCCATTCAGAGCTGAAATGGAAATTGACAGTAAAAATGTTTGAAAGGCATAACAGGAGGAAAACCTCATAGCTGCACTGTGATTCAGTTGTTAGGAGAGGATGGACAGCAAGATGGAAGAAAGAGAATATGAAAGGAGGTACAGTAAAAGGAACCGAAGGCACACTGCAAAGAACCTTAAGTAATGCCTACAGTGCACCGCACGAGGTGCACTGACGGCACTACCCCGCTACGGGGGAGCTATGTTTACTGACTAAGCGGCGTTTGTCTGGGTTAAAGTTCTCTCAGTTTGCTCGATATTAATTCTCGTAGTTGCTTTCTATGGCAAGTTTAGCCACTAGTACGTTGCCCGGAAGAAATGTCAGCTTGTTCGGTTGTCATTTACCAGTTCCGGGGTCATTTTCATTCATAACTATCCTGTCACAGTGATTTCTGTATGGATGTGTATCTTATTTTCCATTAGCTCTGAATGCTCTTTGATTTATGAACCTGAAAAGTGGGAAATAGACCAAATGCAGTGCACTGCAGGGATTGCTTAAGGTTCTTTGCAAAGTGCCTTTGGCCCCTAGCTGCAACCCCTTTCACTCCTTTTACGGTACCTCGTACCTCCTTCCATATTCTTACTTTCCACCCTCCCCTGACAACTGATTCATAGTGCAACTGCAAGGTTTTCCTCCCGTCACACCTTTCCAACCTTTTGCTGTTAATTTCCGTTTTTCAGCACTAAATGAACTCATTGGTTCCGGTGCTTGGCCTTTGGCCTAAATTCTATATTTAATTCAATGCAACAATCATGGGACCATTAGACAAGGGAATAACACATTTCATGGACAGCAGTAGTAAGCTGTAGGTCTATCGGGATTTCTTCATATTTCTTGCAATTGGATCTTAAGGCTTTGTAGTGACAAGTGTATCCAAAAAAGCGCGAAGAATTCGAGAAAGTTAAGAGGGCATTGTGGCTATTACAATTACATATGTACCTGGAAAAAGTGACCAGTAGATTATATATATATATATATATATATATATATATATATATATATATATATATATATATATATATATATATATATATATATATATATATATATATATATATATAATATATATATATACATATATACATATATACATATATACATATATACATATATAATATATATAATATATATATATAATATATATATATATATATATATATATATATATATATATATATATATATATATATCATTTATCACATCACCTGATTCATATACAATCAAAGAGAAAGGTACAAACGTCCTTTAATATCAATTCGCTACCTCCGGCAGTAATATATTTTCATATATGTTACCGAAGGGAATTTTTAGTTGATAATAAGTCCACCGTCCGTGGGGATCGAACCAGCGACGGACGAGGAATCAGGACTACAGTGACACACTAACCAGTCGGCCACAAGAGAGGTATAAGTGAATACCATCTCCCATCAACCCACCCGTCGAACTCAGGTGTTTTGCGTTTGGGATGATATCCACCCACCTCTGCCATGTTGACCGTGTAGTGCGTTTGTCTCACGTAGCCATATTATGACTATTTATCACATCACCGTGGTTCATATACAATCAGAAAAAGCTACAAACGTCCTTTAATATCCAATTCACTCTACCTCGAGTAATATATTTTCATATATATGTTACCGAAGGGGATTTTTAGTTGATAATAAGTCCACCGTCCGTGGGATCGAACCAGCGACGGACGAGAATCAGGACTACAGTGACACACTAACCAGTCGGCCACAAGAGGGTATAAGTGAATACCATCTCCCATCAACCCACCCGTCGAACTCAGGTGTTTTGCGTTTGGAGGCGATATCCACCCACCTCTGCCATGTTGACCGTGGTCAGTGGTCGTTTGCCGACTGGTTAGTGTGTCACTGTAGTCCTGATTCCTCGTCCGTTAACTGGTTCGATCCACAGGACGGTGGACTTATTATCAACTAAAAATTCCCCTTCGGTAACATATATGAAAATATATTACTTCCGAGGTAGAGTGAATTGGATATTAAAGGACGTTTGTAGCTTTCTGATTGTATATGAGTCATGGTGATGTGAAAAATAGTCATAATATGGCTACGTGCGACAAAATCGCACTACACGGTCAACATGGCAGAGGTGGGGTGGATATCGTCTCCAAACCCAAAAACACCTGAGTTCGACGGGTGGGTTGATGGGGAGATGGTAACTCAACCTCTCTTGTGGTTCCGACTGGTTAGTGTGTCATCACCTGATTCCTCGCCGTCCTGGTTCGATCAGGCGGTGGACATTATCAATAAAAATTCTCATCCTTAACATATATGAAAATATATTACTTCGGTAGAGTGAATTGGATATTAAAGGACGTTTGTAGCTTTCTGATTGTTATGAACCACGGTGATGTGATAAATAGTCATAATATGGCTGGGTGGGTCAACATGGCAGAGGTGGGTGGATATCGTCTCCAAACGCAAAACACCTGAGTTCGACGGGTGGGTTGATGGGGAGATGGTATTCACTTTTATACCTCTCTTGTGGCCGACTGGTTAGTGTGTCACTGTAGTCCTGATTACTGTCCGTCGCTGGTTCGATCCACGGGACGGTGGACTTATTATCAACTAAAAATTCCCCTTGTCGGCAACATATATGAAAATATATTACTTCCGAGTAGAGTGAATTGGATATTAAATACGTTTGTAGCTTTCTGATTATATATATATATATATATATATATATATATATATATATATATATATATATATATATATATATATATATATATATATATATATATATATATATATATATATATATATATATATATATATATATATATATATATATATATATATATATATATATATATATATATATATATATATATATATATATATATATATATATATATACAGGTGATATGTGATGGTATCTTGTAGGAGAAGACAGAAGGTTGCAGATATGGCGAAATAATATCCCGAGTCATAAGTTGCTTTATTCCATACAGCAAACAGGTAAACACAGAGAGGGTACTGCAAGGCGTACAACTCGCGCCAAGAGAAGCAGGAAGAGTAATCATGCGCATGTGCAGAGTGTAGATTCATGCGCATGCGTTAGCAAGAGACAATGTTCATGAAATAGAGAATGCATATACATACAGTAATATATACAGTAATCCACACCTCCCCTCCCCATTTTGCGTTCAAAGAGGTATCTTGAATGTACTATGCAAGTGAACTATCAAGTAATAGAGTGCAAAGCAAATAATATACAGTGAGTTTATCAAGTAATTATGTGCAAAGCAAACTGCATAAGTGGCACATGTGGGTTTTGCACACTAGGTAGGCCTGTTTAACCTTGGAGACCTGCAAGGGGTTTTGGAGGGAAGTGACAACTTTTCCATGTCAGGGCTAAGGACCACAGGGATTAGAGTTGGGAACTTTACTGGGATCAGGCACTGGATATAGGAAGCCATGGTTCCGATGTAGCACTCGACCACTTGGGAGGCGGACCTCATACTCGCCTGCTACCCATGATGATCCCAATCTTGTCCCATTGGTGGGATGTCAGGTCCTGGATGCGGACATGTTGGCCCACATTTGGCCTGGGCAGAGGGCGGGCGTGGGCGTCGCAGTTGCGCTGCACTTGAGCAGCCCGGCGGTCACAGTCATTTGCCTATTCTTGCCAATCTTCTGTGAACAACTGAAGATGGGCAGGCATACAAGTACGGAGAGGGTGACCATACTGTACAGTACCTGGGCAGGACAGCGACCACAGTGGTTGGGCGTGTCGCGTAACTCAAGGAGGCCACGATCAAAGGCTTCGCAGTCAATGTTTCCTTAAGGGGCCGTTTTGAGGATCAAGTGCTTGATAGCCTTGACAGTGGCCTCAGTGTGTCCATTAGACTGCGGGTAGTGTGGCGACGAGGTTATGTGGTGTACACCCCAATGCTCTGTGAAGTCGGCGAATTCTTTGCTGGTAAACTGGGGTCCTCCATCGGTGTGTAGGTACAGGGGAACACCCACCTCTCTGAAGTAATGGCGGAAGCGCCATACTGTCGAGAAGGCAGTGGTGTCACCCTTGCAAGGGATGACCACAGGCCAGCTGGAGAGGCAGTCAGCGACCATAAGAAAGGACTTCCCTGCTACCTGGAAGAAGTCCACCGATACCGACTCAAAGGACCTTGATGGGTGGTCGTCATTGTGAAGGGGCTCCTGGGCTGGGATGCATGATCTAGCAGGGCTTGCAGGCGGTGATGGTGTTGGTGATGTCCGAGTCTATCCCAGGCCAGAAGACAGTTTGTCGAGCCCAACGTTTGGTAGCCTCAACACCTCGGTGGCTGTCATGGAGTCTGGCTAGTGCGTGGAGACATAGAGCTGCAGGAACCCATATTCTTGCTCCGTAGAGCACGAAGTTACCATCAGTAGAGAGAGCTTCTCACAGCTTCCAATACGGTAGTAGGGAGGCGTGCAGGTCGTACCAATTTGTGGGGAACCCGGAACAGATGCAATCACAAAGGAAAACATAAGTGGGGTCGGACTGTGCTACTATCGACATGTCCTGCAGGGTCCGGTCGTCATCGATGGTTGGGGCATCCTTGTCCTGGGAAGCTGTTGCAGCGTTGACTGACTGACCTGACATGCGTTGTTACCTCAGCGCAGCCAGTCATATCCTCAGAGGTCAGGTAGCTGACTGGTGCATGGGAGAAGTGCATCTGGGATGCACAGAGACTATGCCAGCACGCCAAACTGCAGTAAATTGGTATTGCAACATGTGGGTTTTCGACCATGTCCAGTGTGTAGCTGTTGATGATGGGCACCAGTGGATGGTGGTCAGTTTGCAGGGTGAAGGTTGGCAGTCCTTTGAGGTATAGGCAGCACTTTGTTAGGGCCCAAGATACTGCAAGCAACTCCAGCTCAATCGTCGCAGACCTCATCTCAGCGTCTCTTGGCGGGATCCACACTGGACTACTTGGAGACGACCAGAGCCATGGTCCTGGAGGAGGGCGTAGCCTATCCCATACAGACGAGATGCGTCGGTCTGAAGAATGATTGGCAGTGTTGGGTTAAAAGATGCAAGAACAGGCGGGCTTGAGAGCGCTTGCTTCACACGTTTGAAGGCCTGGTCATGGTCCAGTGTCCACATAAAAGAGCGCTTGGGGCTCATAAGTGGGCAAAAGGGCTGTGCAGTCAGGGCAATATCTGAGGTAAACTCTGCCAACTCGTTTACTAACCCCATGAAGGAACGTAGGTGTGTCAGGTAGGACGGTGTTGGGAAGTCTTGTTGAGCAGCATCTCATCCTGGATCAGCAGCGATTCCTTCTTCAGAAAGATGAAGCCACAGAAATTCACTCGGGTCTCTGCCACTGTAAACTTGTCTCTGCTGAGAGTGATGCCATGTTTTCGGCAGCGGGTGAGCAGTTCATGGATCCTGTGGTAATGTGTCAGTAGGTCGTCGTCGAAGATGAGAATGTCATCGACAACCTTGACACACTTCTTCATGCCCTGGAGAGCCAGGTCACTATGGTAGCAATAAGCATCGCTGGTGGCAGCGAAGCCCATGGGATCCCGGCAATGACGGAAGCATCTGTAAAGCGTAACAAAAGTGGTGAGGTAGCGGTCCTCTTCTCCTAGCTCCTGGGTCGTGTTGTATATCCTCAGGTTCATCTTGATGTGAAGCAGAAGCCATTATGAACCGTTTTCAGCAGTGTCATACACAGTTTAGAAGAAGAGGAGAGAGATGAGGGAGAATTTCTAGTTAATTATAAAAGTTACCATAAATAATTCCACTGTGTGGCGAGTGAACACTGGCAGGCGGGGGAGAGAGGAACGGGTCTGGGAGGGTTCCTGGGGGTGAGCAGTCGGAAGGGTCCGGCTACTCACCTTGAAAGTTGACCTGACTCAAAAAGTCGGCAGTGTGTGCTTAATGATGAGGTTGGGTGGACGTGCCTCGGGCTCTGTAGCTGGGTGGGGGTAATGGGGTCCCACTGTGTGGCTGGGGAGGGGCACAAGAGAAATACAACCCACTAAAATCAAAGCACTAATATTATACTGCACTGGCACTTCACAAACATTGCACAAACATTGTATGGTCCTGCAGAAACACCACACCAACACTGTAAGATCCTCAGGTGATCAAAGAATATCCACAGGCAATCAAGGGGTAATGGCAGCTCAATCTGAATACTGGATTCGGCGTTCCCTTGAAATGCTGGATGGTTAACTCACTGCGCCATGATGATATGTGATGGTGTCTTGTAGGAGAAGACTGAAGGTTGTAGGGATGGAGAAATAATATCCCGAGTCATAAGTTGCTTTATTCCATACAGCAAACAGGTAGACACAGAGAAGGTACTGCAAGGCATACAACTCACACCAAGAGAAGCAGGAAGAATAATCATGCGCATGTGCAGGCATACCACTCACACCAAAAGAAGCAGGAAGAATAATCATGCACATGTGCAGAGTGCAGATTCACGCGCATGCGTTAGCAAGAGACAATGTTCATGAAATAGTGAATGCATATACATACAGTAGTATATGCAGTAATCCACAATATATATATATATATATATATATATATATATATATATATATATATACAGGTAATGCTCAAGTCACGATAATTCGACTTACGATAATTCACTTTTACGATGGGGTTAGCAATTAATATCGATACGACAATATTTTGAAAATACGTATTTTCAAATTTTTTGAAAAAGCGACTGCCGCAGGCAACAGCGTACAATCAGGCAGCGTACGGTGCACGATAAATTGGCCCAAGAGGCTGGAATAGGTACATTAATTCAATGAGCCGACCACACTTGCTAGCGTTGTGTCGGAAGTTAAAATAGGTCAGTGTTCATTTGCAATATTTGTGCATTTGTGAATACAGGTAGTGCACAAGTTACAATAATTCAAGTTTACGATGGAGTTAGCAATTAAAACCGGTACGACAATATTTAGAAAATATTTTTAAATTTCACATAGGCACAAGCAACAGTGTACAATCAGGCAGCAAGAGAGACCAACTTACAATAGACCAACTTCTTTTCCTCCATCTCTTTATTCCATCTTCTGGTTATAAAAGTAAGAGAATGATAAAAGTATTGTTAGTAACCTTATACTCTTGCAAAAATGCATACAGCCATAAACAACCAAACGAGAAACTGTTGTTTTGTTGATAACCGAATTGGATAACAACTGTTTTGCTTGTATTTCAACCATCGTACGGTTAAACAATTACCATAGTTATGTTAAGAATGATGTTAAATACTGATATATTTTTACACTATACCATTATCCACTTTGGAGAAAAGATCGGCAAGGAAACATATTACTACTGTAAATTTAAGCTGCAAGTTGTAGTTGAAGCTGAGAAAAGAATGTGCAAGCTGCTAATGACTATAAATTATCATGCATTGGCAACATGGATGAAACTCAACTGCAAATAAAACTGGAAAGTATTTTAATCAAAACTACTGGGCATGAAAGAACACATATTACTGCTGTTTTCATGGCGATAAAAGATAAATAAGAAAAGCTTGTAGTATGATGATGAAATCAAGAGAAAATAGCGAACAGAATTTTAATTTTTTTTACACAAAACAAACATGGCCCCAAACGGCCAACCGTCAACGTCATCTATTAATGAAAAGAATAGTTAAATTAATTTCACAACGAGACATATTTAAGTTAGATTTCGACTTAAAAACACTTCGTATAACAAAAAATATATGTCCCATATAAATAAAGTATCTAGAGTTTCATTTACACTAACTAGAAGCAAACAAAAGCGCTCTGAACTGAGTCACATGCGGCGAAATAAACACTGTGTGATCGACTCCCAAACCAAAACATTTGATTGCTATGATCGCAATTTATAATGCAAATGCATTGAGAATATATACAATTGGATACAGTGTAGTAAAGCATAACATTTTAAAAGATCCATGGAAGAGATGCACATTCGTTATTTTGATGTTTGTATAATACAATATTAATATGTGAAAATAGAATAAGTATAATGTAGGCTAGGCTACCATTTATGATATACCAAAGTTCAGGCTAGGCCTTGTTTGTTATTCTATTTCTTTTATACTGACTTATCATGTCAATCTAATAACCTTAGCTGACTATACCATACCATATGTACAGCGTATACTGTGTAGTGTAAGATAGGCTACCATATATGTATAGATGGTACTGATTACCTAAGTGTAGGCTAGGCCATATTTGAGTTACGATTTTCTCAACAAACGATGGGTTTTTGGAACCTAACCCCATCGTAAGTAGGGCAATACCTGTATATATATATATATTATATATATATATATATATATATATATATATATATATATATATATATATATATATATTTATCAGTGCAAAAGTTTTTCATAACATAAAAACTCATTAATATATGCTATCAATATAATGTTTTCTCCATAACCTATACAAAATAGGGTAGATCTAAGCCAGCTGTCCGCGGTGATCTAGGCTATGGCAGTTGACATTTTTCTATAGAACTTTACCTGCTGAACAAGAATTTAAAGTACCATTTTGTCGCTCAGCTGCAATAAAGCTGTAAATTATCTTAGCACTAGTGTGGTAAAACCCCTTCAAGAATAGCTAACAGTAAGGGAGACCCGTTGGAAATTTGGGTTTTTTGGTGGGGTAAATAACTTGGGAAAAGGTTTCGGTACCTTATTGTTGTATTTCCTGTTATATATGTCATTTGGAACATGAAAAATAAGTGTAAAAAGAAGGGCAAATAAATGGATAGTGGGAACCGTTTCAAAGGCACTTTTCATTCATTACTAGTACTACTGATTCTAAGTCTTAACATGCGTGCGCTAGCTTTTGGTTTACCAATCAGCAGTTGTCCGTTTTCTGCGCCTAGCGAGAACTGCGAGAGACTGGCAATTGACGTTTTCCTATGTTATTTTACTTGCTGAACAAGAATTTAAAGAATTACCTCTTGCCAGAACATATGAGCTTGCAGTAATCTTTAAAAATGCAGATAAGGCGCACAGCGCCGTTCTGCTACAACGACCTATAGAGGCTACCCAAGTTGAAAGCGGAAATGGTAATGTTTTGTTTCCCGTTTACGAAAGCTTCGAATATTGTGCAGTGGAGCTAGACTATTTTGCCGGTCGGCTGCTGCTAAACTGTAATTTAACCCTGGCAATTGACGTTTTTCTATGTTATTTTACTTGCTTTACAAGTAAAATAACGGTTTTAGGTAATATTTTGCCGGTTGGCTGCTGCTAAACTGTTTTAATTTAACACTTGAGCTGTGTGCGACCCACTGGTACAGACGTGCGGTTTTCAAAAATGTCGTGCTTGCAAAGAATTACATTTTAAGTTTCCACAGCCAACCGACACAATACGACATATTTTAAATTTCGGTTGTTCAGCAAACTGGGTAAAAGTAAACCGTTAATTTCGAGAAAATGTCATATTGCCATCAAAATCACCTAGAAAAACATATTTTCATGTCATTTGGGCTGGTTCCTCTTTCTAAAAATTTACCAAATAACGTAGGAAAACGTCAATTGCCATAGGCTAGCTCACTGCGGACAGCCAGCTTAGAATCACCCAAAATAGTAGGCTATATGCTATCAGTGTGAAATTTTTTTTCATAAATTTTAAAAATAAATGCCCTAATGATATTTGGCCAGGACATGGTATTCTAGGAAAGGTTTGTTCCTATCGTTTTACACTCGCCCTAAAGTTTTCTTCATAACCTATAAAAATATATGCTATCAATATAAATTTTCTACATAACCTATATACGCTACCACTGTACATGTTTTCCGTTCAGATACTGGAGTGTCACATAAACAAACAACATGCGAGGATAAAGTAAACAAACACTGAGCAACCAGGCCTACACAAGTCAGAGTCAGACGACAACTCACTGCAGTAAAATCAAGCTTTGTGGTCTTATGTATAATTATTATATTATGAAAAATAGTAATCACTAATCAATAAACTGAATATCACTAATATAGGAAAACAAATCCCTTACTTTATGATTCTGGTGTTGTTGCTATCCCAGGCGAAACAATTCCCGTTGGCTTCGTCTCTCTCTTGTAACAACCTTACGAAACGCAATCGTTCAAATTTCTCCCTCACAAGGCTGGTACTTCTCTTGCTTATGGCAATGGAATTGCGTGAATGCACTACACAGTAAGAAAATCCGGAAAGGAAATGCGTCACAAGGTACTAGCATATCGCTTGAACCAGAACCACACACACAAATCGAGATGGTTTGTTGGTAAAACCCGACGCTCTGTTTGGAACTGTTACCTACTTACATAATTTCATATTTCCAAAAATACGCAGTAAAATTAAGTCAAGAAATATAAAATATTATATGTATACTAGCTGGCATAGTACATCTGTGATACGACTATGACAAAATATCAAAATATCGAGATATTTTTTAGATACTGTATATATTTAATTTGATTTGATATTTTTTTATTATCCAGAATTGGATACAACAATTTGTCGCTCAATATCGCTCTTATCGAGAAAGATAGAAAATGGAGTAGATTTTAGTGATACACTGGGAAGTCAATTTCTCTCACTAAAAAGTCTATTCTTCTTTCTATTGTTTGCAATAATATTTCGAATGCGCCATCTGTTCAATAAAAGTTAATTAAATTCGACTCTGCTTTTTCTGTTTGCTTATTATACATTTAATTATATTCATTTTTTTATTTCCCATCAAGATTACGCATCAGCTCACCTCAATAAATTACATCTTTTCCCAATAAGGTGCACTGTAGGCATTACTTAAGGTTCTTTGCAGTGTCCCTTCGACCCGTAGCTGCAACCCCTTTCATTCCTTTTATGTACCTCCTTTCATATTCTCACTCTTCCATCTTGCTATCAACCCTTGTTTCGTAGTGCAACTGCAAGGTTTTCCTCCTGCTACACCTCTCAAACCTTTCTACTCCCAATTTCCCTTTCAGCGCTGAATGGCCTCATAGGTCCCAGTGTTTGGCCTTTGGCCTAAATTCTATATTCCATTCCGTTCCCATCAAGGCAGAGTCATTCATCAGCTAGGCCAATCTCCTTGAGTGACTTCTGCACTGGTGGCAGAGGTCAAACAATCTTTTTTTGTAATTACAACATTGCAAAATAAGTAAGTTCTCGATAAATTTAATCTGCATTCCAAGCAACAGTTCCTGAAACGTTAAATGGTCGTTAATTATGATGTATTTTGAAATAGATAATAATATATTTCCTTCAATTCATTGTTCTTTGCATTTTGCTGGTGCAGACCTATTGGTTCTGATCTACCAACAGAAGCCATCCCTACTTCGCTGTCTGTCTGTCGTGTTTGTCTCTCTCTCTCTCTCTCTCTCTCTCTCTCTCTCTCTCTCTCTCTCTCTCTCTCTCTCATTCATTCAATGCATATTTGATCTGAGGATATATTATTAGACACGCTATTAGTAATATTTTCTCCTGCTGTTATTATCAGTTAGAAATTGCTTTCATTTCTCTCTCTCTCTCTCTCTCTCTCTCTCTCTCTCTCTCTCTCTCTCTCTCTTGGTGTTTGTGGGAAATTTGTTTACCTGTTTATTCAGTTAGATTACACTCGCACCTTATCACAATAATTTCGTTTGAAAACTATGATGAATTCTACTCCAGCGAGATGATTAACTCTCTCTCTGTGTACAATTTCAGGTCTTCAAACGCTGACAAATGTTTGTCATCAAAACAATACATGAATGCTAAATTACTTTATGGAGGAAGAGGTATATGTCAGAGCAACGAATACCATTCTGAAGCTGAACGAGCTGGCTTATACTTTCATTTTGATTATAATTTATTCTGGTTTGTTTCCTTCGATCAAACAGAATACTAAGTGATTCTCAAAGTGGGTGCCAGGGTGCCACAGACAGTGCCTAGGGGTGCCACAAGATTGTCATGAATTTTGTCTTGGCTACATCATTTCAATGAACATTTGTTAAAAAAAAAAAGTTTGCAGAAGTTTTCATCTAATTATTATCAGTGTGTCTACTCTAATTATGTTTCTCTACTTCTGATGTGCTCTTTGTTTGCACAGTATATTTCTGCATGTAGGGTGTGTTGCTTTTGGTTTGAGTCTGAATAATAATTTTATTCATTAAATAAGAAGTTAATTCATGCGATATGGTGGGATGGTTAAGAAGGGATGCCACGGTAATGATTACATTAGTTAGGGTGCCATCACTAAAAAAAGATTGAGAACCACTGTCTATGGTAATAAAGTTTTCCAGCTATGGTCGAGGTTTTATTTACTGAATAATTATTCTCAGTTCAAAAATGTGATGTCCAAGTTCTATAGAGCCAGGAAGAAAATTATTATTATTATTATTGTGATTATTATTATTATTTCGGTAGATGAAACCCATTCACATGGAACAAGCACACCAATGGGGCCATTGACTTAAAATTCAAGCTTCCAAACAATGTTGATTTCAACCTCCCACCGCAGACCCCCCCCACACTCCAGCAGTAACTGATTATGATACGGAGCCAGCGATTTTTTCAACGTCCTGGGTGAGGCCCGAACTCGCGACATCTGAGCGGCATGTCACGACACTAGCGACCATACCAGCAGAGTTATTTTGGTGGAAGACAAATGGCATGATTACCTGTCATTCGGATGGACCTTGAAGCATTCAGAAAACTGGTCAAAATTTTCAATCATTGATTCGACCATGAACCTCCATTAATCAAAGCTTCCATTTTACTAGCAGCTATAAAAACAGGTAGAAATGCGCAGAAGTTTCTTCGGTGCAATCGAGTTTTCTGTATGTCGTATAATCAAGGCCACCGAAAATGGATCTATCTTTCGGTGGTTTCGGTATAGTACTATATGAGCCGCGGCCCATGAAACTTTAACTACGGCCCGGTGGTGGCATATTCTATATAGTTGCCGGAAGCACGATTATGGCTAATTTTAACCTTAAATAAAATCTTAAAAAAACTACTGAGGCTAGAGGGCTGCAATTTGGTATGTTTGATGATTGGAGGATGGATGATCAATATACCAATTTGCAGCCCTCTAGCCTCAGTAGATTTTAAGATCTGAGGGCGGGCAGAAAAAGTGCGGACAGAAAAAAGTGCTGATGGACAGACAAAACCGGCACAATCGTTTTCTTTTACAGAAAACTAAAAGTCTGTGGCTCTTCGGCAGACCGTCAAGCCTCCCAACACACGATGATCTGTTCACCTCAATATTGCTTCCTATATAAAAAAAAAAAATCCATTACCGTCTAATTCCTCTTTCATGCCATCCTTAGTGTTTTCTAAGTCTTCTTCTCCTCAGTTCTCCTAATACTTTCGGATTATCTTCCCTTTTCATCAAACAGGTGCCCCGATCAATAAATAAAGAAATCAACAAAGTAATATCGTATTGAATTTCTTGCTCTAATCAAGAATAAATAAGAAACCCTTATGGAAGCATTTTCGATTGATTATATTACGATAAAACATGGGATAAGACATGCTCTCTCTCTCTCTCTCTCTCTCTCTCTCTCTCTCTCTCTCTCTCTCTCAAGAGAGACGTTAAATTATGTAAATATCTTTGAGTATTATTCTCATGTACTTTGCAATGGAGGCCTCCATTTATTTATTAATGGCTTTGTTTGTCCGTACGCACTTTTTCTGTCCGCCCTCATATCTTAGAAACTACTGAGGCTAGAGGGCTGCAAACTGGTATGTTGATCATCCACTCTCCAATCATCAAACACACCAAATTGCAGCCATCTAGCCTCAGTAGTTTTTATTTTATCTAAGGTTAAAACTAGCCATGATCGTGCGTCTGACAACGCTATGGGACACCACACACCGGGCCGTGGTTTTTCATGGGCGGCAGCTCATACAGCACTGTACGCAGTACAAAAAACTCGATTGCGCATTTTTTACTTGTTTGTTCTTTAAATGACTATGTCAGTTCTTGGCGAATTTCCCTATAAAGTCTGTGAAACCGAACACATTCCCACTGTTGTATGCAATGAGAGCGATCTTTCAGAACTTTCAACTTACTCACAGTTTTCTCATCTGCTAAATTACGCAGATTAGAATGCCATTATATTTATTTTTCGTAGTACTGTTTTTATTACGAAGCGGTTTATTTATATCTCTCATTAATCCCAGATGGGTATGGGTATGGATATGGGTATGGGTATGGGCATGGTACAGATAGGGGTATGGGTTTGGATATTGGTATGGATATGGTACAGATATGGGTATGGGTATGGAACGGATATGGGTATGGGTATAGATATGGGTATGGGTATGGGAACGGTAGGATGTGGGTACTGATATGGGTATGGTTCGGATATGCGTATGGGTATGGGTAAGATACAGATATGTTTATGGGTATGGGAATGGTACGGTTATGGGTATGGTTCGGATATGCATATGGGTATGGGTATGATACAGATATGCTTATGGGTATGGGTATAAAAACTAGCAAATACGAGCGATAGCGAGTATCTGCTAATCCCAGATTATGCAGCTACATTGTCCAAAGAAGCGTATTTAAACTAAATGAGGCTATTTACGCTGTCTCAGGAATTGCAGGAGAGACTTGCCGAAATTATGTTTAAAATAAATATCAGATCGATAAAGTAGCAAACTCAAATTGAAAATAAATATCAGATCGCAAAAGTAGCAAACTGAAATTGAAAACTTGAGTGAAAAAAAAAAACACATTTTTTAGTTGTAAATTTCTCAAATAATTCTCACACACACTCACAGTTGAAATGATTGATGTAAACATGTTAAAAATATGCATTATGTATTTTTTTCACACACACACAGTTGAAATGTTTGATGTAAACATGTTAAAAATATGCATTATGTATTTTTTTTCACAGTTGAAATGTTTCACGCAAACATGTTAAAAACATGCATTATTTATTTTTCTCGCACACAGTTGAAATGTTTGACGTAAACATGTTGAAAACATGCATTATGTATTTTTCACACACACACACACACAGTTGAAATGTTTGACGTAAACATGTAAAAAAAAATATGCACTACGTATTGTTTTCACACACACACACAGTTGAAAAGTTTGACGTAAACATGTTCAAAACATGCATTATGTATTTCTCACACACACACACACACACACACACACACACACACCCACAGTGCTTAACAAACTGAATGATCTTTACCGCCTTTCAAGACGCTGAGATCCTTGAACTTTTCCAGACGAGAAAGAGCAAATTTTATTTTTAGATTTTTGTGAATTAGCCAGTTTGCAGTGGAGTTGGCATTGAAATTGCTTATAAACAGAACGCCCTCTTTTAGAGGTGATTCTTACGTCAAGAAACGGGAATTCTTATTCCTTCTTTAGATTCATGATCCTCAGTTTAGGAAATGCTCAATTTTCTAACTTTAATGAAAAGTTGAATTAATGAGATATTTGAATTTCTTTTATGATTTACTCTCACTGTCTCTGATTCTTATATATATATATATATATATATATATATATATATATATATAATATATATATATATATAATATATATATATATATATATATATATATATATATATATATATATATATATATATATATATATATGTATATATATATAATATTTGTATATATATATATATATAAATATATATATATGTAATATTTATAGTCTGGAATAATATACATATAATACATGTATGTATGTATGTGTGTAAAATTGTAAAAATATAAATAAAAACGAAGAGAATCTAGAATAATATTATCTCAACAGAGAAATATAAATAAAAACGCAGAATTGTATATTTATAAGAAGGGGAAAAGCAATCAGTAAAGAAGGAGAAATTAAGAAAGTAAGTCATGAAACCTCAGACTTGGACTTCGATCAGGTAGGTAATGACTCAAAAGATTTCAAGGAGTGTTCAACCTTTCCAACCACAAGAAGTTGCAGTATCACTGTGAGCTTGTTTTTTTTTTTTTGTTTACAAAATTATAAGAAAATTAGAATAAAGTAAAGCAGTGACAGAAGATGAACCATTACACACACATATATATACACATATATATATATATATATATATATATATATATATATATATATATATATATATATATATATATATATATATATATATATATATATATATATAGTATAAGATAATGTAAATATTTAACTGTATAACATGTAAATATTTAGAAATAATTATTATTCAAGTCCAAATGATCCTATATGATGTTGTACCAGGCCTCGCACCAACCTGTTGGCCCTTCTAAATTTGGATACTCGGATAAAATGTTATCAGTAAATGTATCTTTTGCTTTGCATTTAAAATATCCACAGTATCGTATAAACGCCAGAACTCTGTACATTACAGGAGCACGGCAGATATATGACAACGTTAGTGCTCTCATACCTTTAGATAAAAAAAAACTATCAGAAAAAAAGTTTCTCCCCCTCACCAGTCCTTATCCATTTAACCCTGGCGCTTTTCTTTGTTTATAGGCCCACGTAATGTGTGTGGTATGTCACAGAATATAGTATTTAGGACAGGGATGACCCATCTGTTGTTGGGTCTGCAACAAACTACCCTGAAATAGGGGTTCTGAAGCTGTCTGCTAAATTTTCCTCTAAATATTGTTACAGACAATGCCGCTAGTGACACTCACCTACCTAAAACGTAGGGACAAATAGAACAAGGTACGTAGAGAGTTTAATGCAGTGTTTGTTAACAGGCTGTTTAGCAAAATAAAGAAGCTTACGTTATAGAAGATTGCTTCGCAGAAAGTTCACTGAAGTATGAATGGCTGTAACTACTTCGTTTTTTCTCTGATTTTTCTCCTGATGTTAGTCTGCTTAACGCTACAATTTTACTCCACATTCATTGGCCCAGAAATAAAAATAAATCATAACCACATTTAAAAGTTAATCTTTTAAAAAATGATGTGATCGAAAGCAACTTCGGACACTTTCAAACACTGTCAAACATTCCTCCCGGTTCTCGAAATGAAGTATGTCGAGGAAATTGAACGTAGGAGATGAATGACTAAAACATTCCTCCATCGCCAAAATTAATTAACTGAATCAATATTCTTTTAACGAAGCCATTTTCAAGGTTAGATGTACTTAACAGAATACGAAGGGGCCCAAAGAATACGTATATTATATATGATACTAAAACTCTGTCTTGTTTGTGTGTTTGAATACATACTGGGAATCCCGGAGGCTTCTGGGACTTCCATCCCCCTTCCCCTTCCACCTCCCCTCCTCCTCTCCTCCCCTCCCCCTCCCATCTCCCCCTTCTCCCCTCACCCCCTTCCCCTCCCTCCTTCCCCCCTCCCCTCCTTCCCCCCTCCCCCTCCCATCCCCCCCCCTTCCTTTCCCTTCTCTCCCTTCCCTCCCCTTCTCCTCCCCTCCTCCACTTCCCCTCCTCTCTCCTCTCCTTCCCTTCCTTCCCCCTCCCTCCCTCCCTCCTCCCCCCCTCCTCCTCCTCTTCCCTCCCCTTCCCTAATGCTGCTATTTTTTCATCACAATAAAAATGTGATCCGACGGGTCACTGAGTGGTCTAGTAATAAACTAACATTCATTGAAATAATTTCAATGACAGTAATAATTAAAGGTCTATGATCGCCACCTTCGATTCAACTTATTCGCAGACTCTATCACGTCAACAAACGCAACCACTGCAAGACATGATGTCTAAAAGCTGAATAATTTCTGCTGATTATACACCTTTGGTAAAAATAATTAAAATATTTTGAGGATTCTGAGTCCAAAATTAGTTCTTAATTATATAATATTATCATCACCCTTGTTTCAGTTTCTTTGCTTTGTATTATTATGATTGAATTTCTCTTGACACCTTTAATAATTGAAACAAAAGTAGTCACACTGTTCAATATCACGGTTGCTCGTGAGAGCATATTTTGTTTATGATTTTCTCAGTAAGGGTTAGCATAATTAAACGTTGGATAGACTTCCCATAATGGGAATAAAACATATTTTCTAGATGAGATTAACATGTATTGACTAAAGTGGAATAATGTGAAAGAAACCAGTATCGAGTAGAGAGAGAGAGAGAGAGAGAGAGAGAGAGAGAGAGAGAGAGAGAGAGAGAGAGAGACTAGCTTCATCCCTTCTTTTGTTCTTCATAGAAAAACCATCAAAATTTGATGCAATACTCAGCCGCTTTGATCAAAAGGAAC
Organism: Macrobrachium rosenbergii; assembly: GCF_040412425.1. Taxonomy (NCBI): domain Eukaryota; kingdom Metazoa; phylum Arthropoda; class Malacostraca; order Decapoda; family Palaemonidae; genus Macrobrachium; species Macrobrachium rosenbergii. The sequence continues at coordinate 8,300,193 of NC_089792.1, read as the reverse complement.
GTGAATAAAGAAAAAACAATCTCAAGCGGAGTCCATTTCTAATTCACCTTTGCTCCCCAAACAGTGGAAACATGTGGAAACACCCAGCCTTCATCTCCCCTCCAGTCCTGCCTCACCTGGGATGCACTCGGAAACTTCGCGGATAAAGAATCGGATTGCTGCCGGAATTGGATTCAATACCCGAGATCCCAATGGTTCATTGGATTTCTTCAGGGGATAAGGAAGGGGTCTCTCTCTCTCCCGGCGTCCGCGGGGCCTCGCAAACAAGCTTCTTCTTTCGCTTCAGCTGAGGGGAAAGAATGTGATGTAATTCTGCGAATTTTGTCCGTTGTAACGAGGAGGGGATGTGGTGTGTGATGTGAGGTGAGGAAATGATCCAGAGAATTGAAATAGGTTAATGAGAAAAATGATCCATAATTTTATGATTGAAATAGAGGTTAATGAGAAAATTTTTTTTTTTTTTTTTTTGGTCGTCAGCAAGAATTTTATGATTGAAATAGAGGTTAATGAGAAAACGATCCATGGGGAATTTTTTTTTTTTTTTTTTTTTTTTTGTTGTCGTCAGCAAGAATTTTACAATTGAAATAGAGGTTAATGAGAAATTTATCCATGGGGATTTTTTTTTGTAAGAATTTTACAATTTTAATAAATCTGAACAAAAATCATTAGAATATTACTATTCTGATGCTTTTGAGACCAAAATTAGATCTTTGGATATTAGTTTTGTTGAAGAGTGGAAATTTTTTTTGGGCACTGAAACGCTTTTTTTTTTTTTTCAGCAAAATTTTAATTGAAATTAATGAGAAAATGATACAATGAGAATTTTTTTTTCGTGTTGGTCCTCAATTTATAAATGTGAACAAAAATCATTAAATCTTATATTCATTATCAAAATCAAAGTAATTCTTCGGAAATCTACTGTATGTTTAACTTTTAATTTTTTAGAAATTCAGAAATGGACAGACCTGGGCCACTTTTTTTTTCAAACACCAGTTTATATTTTATCACAAATTTAAAAATCTATGGTAAATCAAAATTTCATTATTTTACACAAATGAAAAATTCTAAACTTACCATCACTACAATATTTATTCTCTTATGAGTGATATAGATGACATTCAGTTTTATTTTACATAATATGCTACAGTACTGCAAATACGTCGGTAAGTTTTCTTTAATTAATTTTGTTGTATATATTTATCCAAGAAGTCATGACATGAATTCATAACTAATGACATTAGTAGGCGAGCAAATGAATTTTATAATTCAGCGCTCTATATTGAGTTTAGATTAGGTAAGTTCGAGAAACAACACAGAAAATCAAGTTGCTTTTGTGGCAATGGAATATAAAGAACTTTAATGTTGTTGAAAGAACATATATATGTCATCCTAATTATTCATGTTTTCTAATATTGTCGTCTTCGGTATGAATACTCTTAAAATCAGATTATCTTATCTTCGACTACAGTATGCCCTAGGAGGGTATGGGGCTTAAAATTAACTATTAAAATTCTTTTCAGTGAAGATAAAAGCCAAATCAACTCTTGTATTAATGTTGGTCTTCCCAGCGTCTCACTTATTCTTTGAAGCAATATTCACTCTTTTTTTTTTTTTTTAGAAAATTTACGGAATATGCGCAAACAAAAGCTTTCCCTATCAAATCTAGATTTTAAGGTTTTCAACAAGAAATTTCGAGGTCTGATTTCAAAATGTAACTGAAAATGTGCCTGTAAAGACGTGAAAAGCATTGACAATATACCTGGAAAACTTGCATTTGAGTATGCTGGACCTAAATGAATATGTAACAAGTGTAAATAAAATGAAATCGAAACACATAATAGAATAATTACATTTTATTATGTGTTTCATTTCTCTTTGCGTTTTTGCAATCAGTATGGTCCGTCATCTAGTGAAAAGTATACTAGTACCATTTGTAAATGTGGCCTCTTATTATGAATGTAACAAAAAAAAAAAACTAATAATTTAAGGGAGAGTTAATCTGATGATTTTCTGACAGCCAATTTTAATTTCCATAATTAATTGTCCTAATCTAAAATAGACGCGAATAAAAATTTAGGTTAGCTCAATATTTTGACTTATCATTCGCTTTAGAATACAATATTAATGTTATTCTTTACGATGTTTATTATTTTGATTACATTTATAAGTTTATAATTAATCTGTTTAGAATATCTGATTATTCCAGATCTATCATTATTTTCACTTTTGATATTTGATATAATTTTCATCAGCTTTTTCCGACATTGGTACTGCACTGCGGATAACCTTCTTTTATATAACCAACCAGTTATGTACATCCCTTGGATTACTCACTAACCCAAATGCTCTTGCACAGTACCGTAAGCATGCAAATGGAGCCTCACTTGCCGAAAATCTGCAGGCAGAGAGAAATCTGCAGGCAGAGAGAGAGAGAGAGAGAGAGAGAGAGGTGGAAGGAGGAAGAGAGAAGAGAGAGAAGGGGAGACAGAGAGAGAGAGAGAGAGAGAGAGAGAGAGGGGTGTGGAAGGAGGGAAGAAGAGAGAGAGAGAGAGAGAGAGAGAGAGAGAGAGAGAGAGAGAGAGAGAGAGAGAGAGAGAGAAGAGAGAAGAGAGAGAGAAGAGAGAGAGAGAGAAGAGAGAGAGAGAGAGAGGAGGAAGAAGAAGAAGAAGAGAAGAAGAAGAAGAAGAAGAAGAAGAGAGAGAGAGAGAGAGAGAGACAACGCAACGTACAACATTCTTCCTTTTCAGTGCGCTGCTAAAAACAAAACATTAATTTTCAAATGAGAGGGAAATTGCCATTTTAATGGAATGGTTCTTTTCTACTGGTGAGTACGCTTTCACATTAACCCTCTTTGAAAGTTCTCGGCCATAGTTGTATTTTATCTCTTCGGATCTATCCTTAAGAGGCGACGGCAACGGGAATTTAGAAAGTTTAAAGAGATGGACGAAAAAATAGATAGAAGACGTTTGTAAAAATGTCGACCATAGCTAAAAGATCATGAATTTCTGTGAAGTTAGAAAATTTTACTTTTTATTATTACGATAAGAACAAGGAAAAAATGCGCCGGAGTTTCTTCGGGGCAATCGAGTTTTCTGTGCAGCGTATAATCAAGAACACCGAAAACTGATCTATCTTTCGGTGGTCTCGGTATAATGCTGTATGAGCCGCGGCCCATGAAACTTTAACCACTGGCCGGTGGTGGTCCGGCTTATATCGTTGCCAGAAGCACGATTATGGCTAACTTTAACCTTAAATAAAATAAAAACTACTGAGGCTAGAGATGCTGCAATTTGGTATGTTTGATGATTGGAGAGTGGATGATCAACATACCAATTTGCAGCCCTCTAGCTTTAGTAGTTTTTAAGATCTGAGGGCGGACAGAAAAAGTGCGGACAAAAAAAAGGGGGGACATTTATTTAATAAAAGAAAACATTTATAGGTGAAGTGTACAGGACGCATTCTTATAAAATAGTATCCATAATGGAACCGGTTAATATGAGAGGCTGTATTTCGGGAAATAGGAAAGGCTATGGATTTATTGGTCATATCTTTCTGAAGCTTTTTGGAGGTTCGTTAAGACTTCTGAAAAAGAGTCTCCTTTTCCCCTGTCATCTTTTACCTTTCACGGACTGATAAAATGTAGCTTTACTTATATATATTTGTATATATATATATATATATATATATATATATATATATATATATATATATATATATATATATATATATAATAATAATAATAACATATAATAATAATTTCTTTATTTCGGCTCAGGGCCATATACATGGAATATATAAATACAATACTCACATTCTAGATAAATAAAGTAACATGATAAAAATAATTATCGGCAGTATCCACACAGTTGCCGAAGTAGAAAAAAATAGAATTAATAATAACAGTAATGACAGTAGTTGCATGGAGAATGATAAAAAAAAATAAAAATTATAACAATAAAAAATACAGATTGCAGACGATTATATATATGTACACACACACACACACACACACACACACACACACACACACATATGTATATATATGCTTGTGTGTGTGTGTGTGTGTGTGTATGTGCATGTCTTGCGCGTTTCCATACGTGCGTTCATGCCTGTATGATTACGGGCTCAAACAAATGATTTTGTGTTTACATCAGTAGTCGGGATGAATCCGGCGTATCAAAGGCATGGTTCAATTATTTTGGGATTGTTTCATTTTAGGGGTAACTTTAGTCTAGTAATTGCTAATAAACAGCTCAAACTAGCTTGGAAGCCTCTTTTTTTTTTCCAGCGCAAATAATTGCCTCTGCCTTGCAATCCCATAACGTTTTCCCATCAAAAACACTGACAAAAAGTTTTAATATTCTTTGCATTTTAAAGAACAGGATTTTAACCATACTATCTTTAACCATGAAATTATTTATGTAAGACAGTTTTATGAAAGTCATATTTGAAGTGTTGACCAATTGCAAGAAAACTATTCGTTAATGTCGTGAGAAATATCTCTTCTGGGCTTAATCTGAGGCTCGAATTGAAAATTATTCTTAGGTCATTTATTTTCATTTGATATTGCCAGCTATTATTGAATAACTCCTTTCCCCCTGAGGTGATGTGGATCCTATATACTTAATTACACTGCTCTGATTCATCCA
>NC_089792.1:8250544-8290544 GCF_040412425.1 Macrobrachium rosenbergii | reverse complement strand
AGTATATATCTTGACTGAAAGCTGCGTGAGTTTTGATACCCATGAACTGATGCTTACCTGACTGAATATATATATATATATATATATATATATATATATATATATATATATATATATATATATATATATATATATAAATATATATATATACATATGTAAATATTTACATACAGTATGTATATATATATATATATATATATATATATATATATATATATATATATATATATATATATATATATATATATATATTTATATATCAGTATTTCCTCGTTACGGAAAAGAGCAATGATTATCATATGTCAAATGAATGCCTTTCTTTTCTTAATCAATACTGTACCCCTTTCACGTTATTCTTCCAGCTTGCTTTCCACGTTCTTCTAACAGTTGATTCATAGTGTAACTGCCAGGTTTTCCTCCTGTTAAACCTTTCAAACCTTTTACTGTCAATTTCCGTTTCAGCGCCGAATGACCTAGTAGGTCCCAGTGCTCGGCCTTTGGCCTAAATTCTACATTCAATTCAATTCAGTTAACATCCTTAAATTATAAATCTGTAACGAGCAAGCAACAAAATATCAATACCAGGCGCTTCGAAGAAAAACAACTGTGGTTAAAGTTTTAGATTTCTTGAAGAAGATATCCATCAATGTATTATAAAGACTACTTCCGTAATCTGGTGTTGCAAGGCAAACTACAAACAAGTTTCGGACCTTCGAAGGCGGGACGCCGACCCCGGACAAAAAAAAAAAAAAAAAAGTAATATAGAACTTCCGCGGCCTGAATGTGCTGCTTATTGAATTACGCCAGACGAGAGCTAATTTCTCCGGAAGTTAAAGAGAAGTGGAGTCAAGTGAAGTTAAGTAAGGAGTTTCCTCCCTAATCACCTCCTTTTTGGATGATTTCTGGAACCACTCGACGGAGAAGGATCCTCAGAGGTTATGTTTAAGCACGTGTTGTTTTAAAATTCAGGCTGTGAATATGGCTTAAATTTGAGACTCGCTTAGTCATATTACTGTGTGCATACTCAGTTATCTCAAATTACACACATCTGGGTTTTTAACTTCAAATTAACACATGTGTAACGTTAAGGAGTACTTTAAAATTAAAGCAATGATCTTAATTTTTCCCCAAAAGTGTTTCGTGAAATGCAAATTCATTAAAATACTCCTGCTGATTTTCTTTCACAGCCTGAAAGCAGCTAAAATATTGTAAAAAAGTTATCAAAGCATCAGTTACAAGTCCAAGCCTGGATACTTTCATATGTATCTAGTTTTATATGTTGACCGTAACAACACACAGTTTAAATTCTCAATATATAAACAACTTGTTATTGGGATCATTTTGGTTTCGGAAAGAGGGTTATGAACATACCCAGTACGGACTTACATAATTGATTACCTCTTTGGTTGGGGGAGGTGCCAGATGATTACATGCCCTGCTATTTCTCAGCGAGTCCTTTGGGCTGAGGTTGTTAGCCCAATGCCCCATTTGATGACCCCACTAGACACTGATACCTATTTTAGAATTGGGTGACCTAGTGAGCAGTAGGTCAGGAGCGATCACCGGCTTACCATATGTGAGCCGAGCGCTGCATTCCCACTTGCACTGATTGCATAATATGATACATGGTGGGCAATATATACCCAACTCTCTTCTATGACAGTGAACTTTGGATTATGGCTGCGAATGCAAGGTGCAAGAAGATGCAAGCTGTGGAGGCGAAATGTTCATAGAGCACTGCGACAGAATATCCGAAACGGCGATAATGTGGAGATAAGTAGATGAATTAAGTAAAGGGAAAATGAAAGAGATTTCTCCTCTATGACAGTGATGTCTGGATTGTGACTGTAAATGTAAGGCGCAATACAATGCAATCTGTGAGGTGATGTGTTTCTTTATTATATCGATACAAGAAATAAAACGGTGAAAGATATGGAGATAAGTAACTGAATTAAGTAGAGGTAAGTACAAGGGTTAAATTTAAACCTCACAACTCAGCTAAAGGCTGATTCACATTATACCATCACGTCACCGACACGTCACGTCACATCACCGTCCCATCAGCCGTGCCTTGTATTCACACTAACCATCACAATCCGTTCAGTTCATGCCCAATCTCACAGATTTAGCGTTAAGAAACTTGCATAAGCACCGTCACGTCACGTCACGTCACGTCAAAATATTCTTTCCAAGAAAACGTGTCGTGATGTGACGGTGGATGCCGTTTGCTTGATGGTGACGTGACGTGATGGTGTAAACAAGTTCATTTGATTACATGTAAGAAATTCCCAAGTACTTTGACGTGACGTGATGTTTCGGTGACGTGATGTTATAATGTGAATCAGTCTTCATACGGCAAATACTCTCGTTTCATCTTCCTGTGTCTGCAAACTATAGCAAATGTGATTACCGCTGGACTCTGGGTACATTTCCTCTCACTAATTGATCCACTACTTTAAAATAGGCGCCTCTCTGCCTTGGGGCACAGTGCGTTAGTAGGCTATCCCAGGCCACAGACACATCCAAGGGCAGGAATGTAATCAGTTTGAAGTCGAATGTTGTAGTAGAATTTCTCTCGACGGGAGCTCTATTTTTAGTCAGGAGTTGAGGGATATATACATATATATATATATATATATATGTATATATATATATATATATATATATATATATATATATATATATATATATATATATATATATATATATATATATATATATATATATATATATTTATTTATTTATTTATTTATTTTATACATCAAAGCCAGGATATTTTATAAAGGGTATTTCTCTCTTTGTGCTTTTTTTTCTTTGGCTAAATTGGATCAAAAGAAAATTTTTATAATTAAGAATGTTCATTTCTATAATAAGAATAGACATAATTATATTACTAAATTTACAACCTTTTTATCAGTCTGATGAAAAAACTTACTAAAAAATTGCAATTGTTTTTTTACGTGGTGTCACAAATAGATCTGAATATATTTTTTTACTGTGAGAGAGAGAGAGAGAGAGAGAGAGAGAGAGAGAGAGAGAGAGAGAGAGAGAGAGAAGCAGCAAACAGAAACAGACGCAGCAAAATTTCTTTAATGTAATTTCAGTTTTCTGTAAAAGAAATTATTATGCCGGCTTTGTCCGTCCGTCCGCACTTTATTCTGTCCGCCCTTTTTCTGTCCGCCCTTAGATCTTAAAAAGTACTGAGGCTAGAGGGCTGCAAATTGGTATGTTGAACATCCACCCTCCAAACATGAAACATACCAAATTGCAGCCCTCTAGCCTCAGTAGTTTTTATTTTATTTCAGGTTAAAGTTAGCCATAATCGTGTCCCTGGCAACTATATAGGACAGACCACCACCGTGCCGTGGTTGAAGTTTCATGGACCCCGACTCATACAACATTATACCGAGACCATCGAAAGATAGACCTAAATTATTTTCGGTGTTCTTGATTATACGCTGTACAGAAAACTCGATTGTGCCGAAGAAACGTCCGCGCATTTTTTACTTTTTTTTCTCTCTCTCTCTCTCTCTCTCTCTGTCAAGCGATTAACTAGATCAACTATGGAAGCTCATTTACAAGGTAAAATAAAATCTATTTTGTTGTAAAAAAAAAACCTTGATAAGTGTTCATTATTGCGCTGCTGTGAACGTGTTCAGTGATTAAACATTCATGAGGCCTTTGTTTCTAGTTTAGTAAACAAAGGCTACCGATAAAAGCTTATTTTGTTTAATTAGCGAATGATATTATGACAACAAAGGGTTCGCTGCATCAATATTGACCATTATGCAAACGGGTACTTCATTTTTTCTTTTGAAAATAATGTTCGCTCTCTGCCCGGCCCTAATTATTCGAATGGTGTTAACAGCATCGCCATCAGCATTTTAAATGAATAAGTGATAGAATTCCCCCGTGACGAGCGCAGAACGAAAATGAGAATTTCATTTTCGTAATGTCCTGGGTCTGGGTAGGTGATGATGGAAATGACTGAGGAATAATGCGCTGTTTGGCGATATGTTTTAATGTATTTTAATGGTTAATAGAGATGACTGAGAGGTGTTAGTTCAGGGTTCTCAGTCTTTTTTTTTTTTTTTAGTGATGGCGCCTTAGCTAATGGAATCATTACGGTGGCACCCCTCTTCACCATTCCACCATATCGCGTGAATTAAATGAACAAAATTATTATCCATACTATATATATATATATATATATATATATATATATATATATATATATATATATATATATATATATATATATATATATATATATATATATATATATATATATATATATATATATATATATATATATATATATATATATATATATATATATATATATATATATATATATATATATATATATATATATATATATATATATATATATATATATATATATATATATATATATATATATATATATATATATATCTATATATATATACATATATATATATATATATATATATATATATATATATATATATATATATATATATATATATATATATATATATATATATTTTCAAGTAGACACACTGAAGATAATTACGTGAGGACATCTGCAAACTTTTTTTTTTTTTACAAAGCTCATTGAGATGATCTACCCAAGACAAAATTCATGACAATCTTGCGGCACCCCTGGGCACTGTCTGTGGCACCCCAGGGTGCCACTGCACCCAGTTTGAGAACCACTGTAGTTATTGGTCTTAGAAACTTTCAGGAAGGTGCTAAATGGGAATGGTTGCCATTCGTTCTAGGCGTAGTTCATTTCATTTTGAAAAATAATGTTAATTTCTAAGGAGGTTAAATTTTTTCCATTAATTTCATAAGAAATATTCTTTGACTAAAGATGGAAAAATATAGACCTATATGTACTCACCATTAGACATACCGAGGTTAATTTTGAAATCTATTGCACTTTGTGACCTAAAGAAATGAACATGTGGTAAAGCCTCAGCTATTGAACATCTGTTTTTGATAAGAATTTACTACATTGGATTCAAAGTTCTCAGCTGAAAGTTAATGTAGTGTATGGTTATCAATAAGGAATCAATCATTCTGAATCACGGCGGCACTTGCTCATTTCAGTTTTCTGCCAAAGAAAACTATGTGCCGGCTTTGTCTGTCCGTCCGCCCTCAGATCTTGAAAACTACTGAGGCTAGAGGGCTCCAAATTGGTATGTTGATCGTCCACTCTCCAGTCATCAAACATACCAAATTGCAGCCCTTTAGCCTTAGTAGTCTTCATTTTATTTAACGTTAAAGTTAGCCATAATTGTGCATCTGGCAACGATAAAGGACAGGCCATCACCGAACCGTGCTTAAAGATTCATGGGCCACGGCTCATACAGCATTAACCGAGACCACCGAAAGATAGAGCTATTTTCGGTGGCCTTGATTATACACTGTACAGAAAACTCGATTGCGCCGAAGACACTTCGGCGCATTTTTTACTTGTTTTATGGAGGCAAATAACTACTGTACAAATCGCGCTAGCCCTACCAATGAAGTAATAGGAATATGTCAAGTTAAACTTAAAACTGATGTAAAAAGGAAAGTCTCTGCAAATAAATTGACTGATAGAGATTTTAAAGGAATAAGTGGCAATTACGTCTACAAACTCTGATGTTCACTAGTGAGCTTGTTTGCTCACAAGATATTTCTTGGTACATTGTACTACCCAAGGCCAAGCGAAACAAGGTCTACCCAATTGGGCGGAGTCGCCTCCCACCTGGGGTAACTAAGTAGGCGACGACGCATCTTAGAGGTACCTGCTCATTACGGCTATTCACCTGCTGACGCAATGAGGTCTACAAAGCTCCCCTAAATGGGGGATTTGGGGCGAAGTGAGCAGACCTGCTCTCTCTCTTGGCCTTGGTACTACCACCACTACTCTGCCTAGTGAAAATATTGAATTATAATCATTCAGACCCTACGGCAGCTGTACAGTAAACACGAGGGTTGATGAGATAGATCGTGGTTTTGTACTCCATGTAACTATAATGTAGAGCGTTCTTTCACTTACTGAGTTTGTTCCCCGTATGGAGGTAGTGCCGTCAGTGCACTTCATGCGGTGCACTGTAGGCATTACTTAAGGGTCTTTGCAGCGTCCCTTCGGCCCCTAGCTGCAACCCCTTACCTTCCTTTTACTGTAACTCCTTTCATATTCTCTTTCTTCAATCTTACTTTCCTTAACCCTCTCCTAACAATTGATTCATAGTGCAACTGCGAGGTTTTCCTCCTGTTACACCTTTCAAACTTTTTGCTGTCAATTTCCTTTTCAGCGCTGAATGACCTCATAGGTCCCAGTGCTTGGCCTTTGGCCTAAATTCTATATTCAATTCAATTCAACTTACTGTGTTGCCAGAACCACTGAACTTGACTCTATTGAAAAGGTCTGTTCTCTGGGAATTAAAAAAAAAAGGAAGTCCATTGTAATCCTGGTAGTGACTATCATTTTTCCATTTTTATTATATAATAGAATATGAACCCCTTTAAAGACAATAGTGACGGAGATAATGAATGAGTAATTTATCTTGCAAGCAGAAGTCTGAATTAATAAGAATTCTAACGGGATACACGTATAAACAGCAAAATCTTTTTAACACCTTAATGTGGTTTCGAACGAAGTATTTCTTAAGATTTATTTCAGCTTTGTAGGTGTTAATTTTATATTGCCATAATAGAATTTATATAATGATAATATTACGTTTTGATTAAACATTTAGAACCTTGACACAGGAAAACATTTATTGATCTGAAATTCAATTTAGGTATAAAATTATAATCTTTACTTACATCCTTTAATTGCAAAGTTTCTTGAAATGTTAAGAAAATATAGTTTATTTAGGAAAGCAAGAATCCAATGATATATTCAGCAGATCATTATCTACCTCGTAATAACATTATTTCGGCCACAGCGAGAATTGGATAAAAATAGAACCCACACGAAGGAGGAAAAGAACCCCCGCGAAAAATAAAGAAAAAAGAAAAAATCAGTATAACGTGGACCTGGAAAGTGTGTCTAAACCTCTTGGGATTCTTCTTGCGTTTCTGAAAAACTTTCGCTATTGAACTCTCCCCACGAAAAACCTTAATTGGCCAACTTCCTCTTTTAGACAATTTTATGCTAGAGTGAAGGGTATTAGAGAGAAGTCGTCTTCTTCAGCTCCTTTTATTATTATTATTATTTATTATTATTTTCAAGATATTAACGGTTTCATATTTTTTTGATTGGACGTTGAAGACTGACAGTATTGCCACATGTAATAATAATAATAATAATAATAATAATAATAATAATAATAATAATAATAATAATAATAATAATAATGGTAGCCTGGTTTCATACTAACTCTAAAAATTGTGGAGTTATGATGAGATATTCTACCATAATGATAAAAATAAATAAAGCCACAGAATGTGGCCACTAGTGGATCCAGGGCTGGGGCGGGGGGGAACCTGGGCATGTGGCCCCCCCATGAAAAATGACAAAATAATAATATTGAAGATTTAGATAATAATAAAATAAATGAGAAATATAAAAATAGGGGAAAAATTAAAAATCTATTATAGAAATAATAAAATTTTAGAAAAAAATGATTATTATATATGTACAGTATATATACATACACATATACTGTATGTATGTATGTATGTATGTATGTATGTATGTATGTATGTATGTATGTATGTATGTATGTATGCCTGTATACATATACACATATGTATGTATGTATGTATGTATGTATGTATGTATGTATGTATGTATGTATACATATGCACATATATATGTATGTAAGTATAGGAAAATTGGTGCCCACGCCCCGTGAAATTTTTCTGGGTCCGCTAGTTAATGTGGCGATACTGTAAACGGAAGCTTGTCTTTCAAAAACATAACCAACAGACCGGCTGTTATCATAGCTATGTTTCCCGAGTTCCAGTGTCTCTCGTTCACGTCAGCTTTATTACTGGAACGCTCTGCAAAACCTTTCACAATTTTGATGTTTTCTATACGCTCATTGATTATTAACCAGTAAAAGCACGGTAGCGTAGATGAATGTGTACACTGCTATGGTTCTCAACTGGGTGTCCCCGGACTACAATTGATGTTGTTGTTTTGTCATTATTTATTTATATTTATTTATTTACATTTTTATTATTTTTGTGATTTTCCAAAACTTCTCGCTGACCTCCTACTCTATAGTCACGGACCCCTTGTGGTTCGGGGACCCATAGTTGAGAACCATTGGCGTACAGTATTGGATTAATCAGGATAAGAAAAGTATTTCTACAAAAAGTGAAAGCCATTAGTGTCAGCACGTACCAATCCTATTCCCCCACCGACATCTGGCTACGGAAAGGCTCGAATTTCCCCTCTTCGTTTTGGCCCATTAAAGAATATGGAAAAGGACGTCAGTGTTCCAAGAGCGAGAGGAAGAGAAAAACAGGTAACTTCGTCTGGTAAATGAGTTAAAGTAATTGCAAAAAAAAAAAAAAAAAAAAAAGACACCGGTAATACAGGTCACAGAGTTCCAGTGACGGTTCAGAGGGTGACGCAACAATATTAGTTAAGAGTATTACTCTTCTAAACGAAAAATATTTAAGTAATGATAAGCAGCTCTTCGCAAGATGAAACGTCATAATCACTCTTCAACAGACGGAGTTTCAAAAGAGGAGAAAATTAGAAGGCTTCGTGACGGATGGAGAAATTGCGTCCCAGTTTTGACAATTCTCGGGTTGGCTTTGACAATCGAATTGCAATTAATATGGTGATTTTTTATGTACCTCGTGGGTTCCAGAGAATATGACGAGGAGGGAACCCTGCTTGAGAAAATGGGAATATAGAGAACATGTTAGCATGACAGTTTTGATTACAAAATTTTCTGTTGATAAACGAAAGGAATAATGATCAAATTAAAAATAGAAAAAAAATTCAAGAACGTCTAAGGTAATTAGAGTGGGAATATTGAATTAACCCCCCCTCATTATTTTAGGACAAACAGTATAAAATCTAAAAACATAATGTCCGTGTAATAAGTTGCCAGAGATTTTAATAGATAAGAAATATTGCATTTGATTTTCCTGATTTATAGAAAATGTGTCACTTGAAGGAATTATAAATTATTAAGTCTCGATCTTATGAGAAGTTGTTTGATATTTAAAAAGAAAAAAAAAAAATTTTCTCTGAGGTTTTAAGTCTGAATTATCAGTACAGATCGATGTATGATTGAGTACAAAGAAAATATTAAGATATTAAAGAAGAAAATATAATTGCTAGAAAAAATCCTCAAGAAATTCAGGAAGCAAATACTGTGTCAACAACAGTACATAAATTTGTAAAGCAGATATATAAATGCCAGAAATAACAAAAAAAAAAAAAAAACGGGGCGTGAACGCCTCAAGCAGGTGGGTGGCATGCATTCAAAGGATTCAAAAATACCAAAAAAAAAAAAAATCGTTATTTGAAAAATAAGTGTTGCATTGCTTTTTCTCTGTGAAAGTCATATTGGTAGTATGGAAGGTTCATCAACTTGCCAGAGATATATTTTTACTGGGCAGTAGATCATTATCAGATTTATCATTTTACTGATTGATTGACTTAATTACCTATCTAATTACATGTTTTTTTTAGGTAGGCATTTATTTTCCTTACAAAATGCGTTCAAAATTGCCTTGGCTTTCTCACAGTGAAAAATACATTTTTTGAGGATATGCATCGTAAAGATTCTTAATTAAGTGTATATATGTAGCATATCTTTCGGCATTATTTTTATGGTCACGATTGTTTTATTTTTATAAGAACGTCAGCAAGTACATTGATGTAAAATCCCAGCTCCTTCTGAAAGAAAAGCTAATGAGCATTTTGACAGGATCTTGAAGTTATTATTATTATTATTATTATTATTATTATTATTATTATTATTATTATTATTATTATTATTATTATTATTATTATTATTATTATGTAATGAAAATACACCATGATATAGTAAATATATTACTATGTAAAATAAAATATAATTGAGAATTTTTATTATTGTTTTTAACGAGATAATTATTATTATTATTATTATTATTATTATTATTATTATTATTATTATTATTATTATTATTATTATTATTATTGTTGTTGTTGTTGTTGTTGCTGTTGTTGTAATAAAAATCCACAATTATATAGTAAATATATTATTACGCAAAACAAAATATAATTGAGGATTTTATTACACATTGTTTTTCACGAGATTGTGCATTTTTTAGCATTATTATTATTATTATTATTATTATTATTATTATTATTATTATTATTATTATTATTATTATTATTATTATTATTTCAAAATGTTATAAACACCAAGGAACAAAGATCTTAAATCGCAGGACATTCACAAGCAAAAGCAGTATTACTGCAAAACAGGTCTCATCCTGGAAGCTATGTTCACGTACCTTTCCCGGAGGAAAATAAGAACGTTTACAGGCTCGACGCACTAAGTTACTGGGCAAAGGAAAAAGAGAAAATGCATTGAGGAAATGAAAATAAGAGATACCCCGTTGCTTTCCTTTCACGAGACGGAGAAACTGTTACTTGGAGAATCCTTGGCTTGTTTGTAAGTTTCCTGTTTCTTGCGTCCAACTCTCTTCCTTTTATAGTTTTCTGTAAAGAAAACGATTGCGCCGGTTTTGTCTGTTCGACCGCAATCAGATCTTAAAAACTAGTTAGGCTAGAGGGCTGCAAGCTGGTATGTTGATCATCCACCCTCCGATCATCACACATAACACATTACAGCACTCTAGCCTCAGTAGTTTTATTTTATTTAAGGTTATAGTTAGCCATAATCGTACTTCTGGCAGCGCTAAAGGTCCCAACAACATAGGACACCTGACCGTGGCTGGGTTTCATGGGCCTCGGCTAAGAGTTTTATGGCCCGTGGTTGAGGCCACCACCGGACAGAAAACTTGATTGCGCCGAAGTCCCACATTCCTTCAAAGCTGCTGCTATAAAGGTTTGAGGAACATTATCGCAATTAAGGGAATGTGCAAGAACCCTCATCAGGAGATTAATACTTCTGCTGGTGGCTTTGTTGAGATAATGGATTGCTTTGTTGCAAAAACCTCTCAGGTAAATATTTACCAGGGTGCATCTTCCTTTCCATTTTTGGTTTTCTGTGAAAGGGAACTATTGTGCCAGCTTTGTCTGTCCGTCCGCACTTTTTTCTGTCCACACTTCTTCTGTCCGCCCTCATATCTTAAAAACTGCTGAGGCTAGAGAGCTGAAAATTGGTATGTTGATCATCCACCCTCCAATTATCAAACATACCAAATTGCAGCCCTCTAGCCTCAGTAGTTTGTATTTTATTTAAGGTTATAATTAGCCATATTGGTGCGTCTGGCAACGATATAGGCCAGGCCACCACCGGGCTGTGGTTAAAGTTCCATGTTCATACAGCATTATACCGAGACCACCAAAAGATAAATCTATTTTCGGTGGCCTTGATCATACGCTGTAGTGGCTGTACAGAAAACTCCATTGCGCCGAAGAAACTTTGGCACATTTCTTTACTTCTTAATTATTTCGAGAACTTATTTATCAAGGATTAGGCTTATTTTACTTGGCTAAGAACCAATTGGTTACCTAGCAACGGGACGTACTTATTGTGGAATCCGAACCACATTATAGCGAGAAATGAATTTCTATCACCAGAAATAGATTGCTCTAATTCTTCATTGGCCGGCGCAGGCCCGAAGTGATCACTGATGTAAGATTATAACACATAAAATAGAAACAGCAAAAACTCCAATACAAGGTATAGCACAAAAGCTGCATCACAAGACATTGCTAAAACACGCAAGACAATATCAGCCCTCCGACACAACTGTTGGAAATAAGAACAAAGAGGACATGTAGCCATGACCATTGTCCGTTTCACCATCTGAGTGCCTTGACTGTGTCAACACCTACTTCCCATCCCATGCTTGAGTGTAGACTGGAGTTGTTAAACGCATATATATTAGAGGCTTTGAAAAACCTGAAACATTTCAATCATGTTATCAATTTTTTTACCAAAAAAATCACTGGCGTTGTATCATGATCAGTTACTGCCCCAGTGTGGAGTCTGCGATGGGAGGTTGAAACCATCATTCTTTGGAAGCTTGAATTTCAAGTCAATGGCTCCTTTGGTGTTCTTGTTCCATGTGAATAGGTTGCATTTGCCGAAATGATAATGATAATATGAATTTTTACAGAGAATAAGGTCATCGTGATGGATTAAATGCTGGATATCTGAGAGCACTGTTCAAAGTGAAAAATACTGCAAGCGCACGAAACCTAAATTAAAGATTAAAACTCCTTACCCTTTCGTATAGGGTATATTCTATAATGTCTCGCGTTTATTCCTTTTCTTAAAATCTTCCCTACGAACAGGCCAGATTTCCACAGGCCTTAATACGAGAAACAAAGATGTGTACCCAAATAAATCTCACAAAAAAATAAACGGGTTCATTTATGGTACCCAGATGACCCCAGTGAAGTCATCTATCTGGCTTACTCTCTATAAAGAGATACTAAACAAGATAAAAGTAACGCAATTTTCTTCATGGCCTCAATAGGCCTAGTGTGCATCGAGTTCTGGTACTGAATGGCTCCTTGTATTATTACATTCCTTTTAGGCCTCCTGAAAATGTGACATTAGAGGCCTATAGTAGAGTAGTTAGAGGAGACTGGTACTAAAAGTATCTGAGCCTGTATTAAAAATACTGCACCTTAAAATAATATTGACCGCAGTGAGTCCAAAATCAACTTATCCCTCTAGCTGCTACAACCCCTTTCGTTCCTTTTACCGTACCTCTTTTCGTATTCTCTTTCTTCCATCTTACTTTCCACCGACTCCTTACAATTGATTCGTAGCGCAACTGCGAGGTTTTCCTCCTGTTACACCTTGAATACCTTCTTACTGTCAATTTCCATTTCAGCGCTGAATGACCTCATAGGTCCCAGTGCTTGGCCTTTGGCCCAAATTCTATATTTAATTCAATTCAGTTCAATCAATAACATATGCCCAGTCTTCAATGATTACAGAACGAGTGCAAAATGAACTGTTTGGTCGTTACTTTATAAAAAATAAATATCATGTATTTATTTATATAAAAGCTGTTTGTTGAAAATCAATATAGCAACGTGTTTTGGTACTGAAAGTTATATATGCATAGGAGATAACGCCAAAAGAGACCTAATTGATAGAAGGAAGAGTTTGAACCAACAAAGATTAAGGAATAAAATGTTCAGATCTTTGAACAATAAATATCTGCGCTTACGGGAACATGAATATCAATCGGATTACCGTCAATGAAGATGAAAGGTTAAGTATGAAGTCGACAAATGCAGCATTTTCATTCAAACTCTAAATAGCCCACTATGTTGAACCGAAATAAACAGCAGTGTACTGAATGACACCTGTTAATAGACAATAAGTGCAAAAGCAAAAGATTAGAAGAGACAAGAAAAAAAAAAAAATAAAAGGAATATTAAACCAAAATGAAATCTCACGATTAAACTGATATTCCAGAAATTCAGATTTCCATGCTATGCCTTTGTTGTCTTTTTATCCAGCTGAGAGAGAGAGAGAGAGAGAGAGAGAGAGAGAGAGAGAGAGAGAGAGAGAGAGAGAGAGAGAGAGAGAGAGATCAACCTCTTGTCTACGCAGCGCAAGGAGCGAGATCAGAGAGAGAGAGAGAGAGAGAGAGAGAGAGAGAGAGAGAGAGAGAGAGTGTGTGTGTGTGTGTGTGTGTGTGATGAGAGAGAGAGAGAGAGAGAGAGAGAGAGAGAGAGAGAGAGAGAGAGAGTGTGTGTGTGTGTGTGTGTGAGAGAGAGAGAGAGAGAGAGAGAGAGAGAGAGAGAAAGAGAGAAATGAAATACTAAACAGCAAATTGCTCTAAAAGATTTATCAGACATTGCCGAAACGTTAATCAGTGCATGATTATGGAATTTACAGATAATCTCTTAATTATGCGTCTGATTAGCTGCTAAAAATACCAACGACTTTTCGAATTCCACTCATCTGATTAACAAGACTAATCATCGGGAAACTCATTGGCAAAATTGTCCTTCCCATTACAATGCGAGTGACAAGGATGGCTCGAGCGTTCGCAAAGGGAATTTTATTTTCCCTTTTGTTTCGTGACATTTGAAGGTTGTTCAGCGTCGCAGTCCTTGTGATGTTTGTATTATTAATGATTAACTTTATTTTGAAATTTGTTTTATTAATGATTAGCTTTATTTTGATATTTGCATTTTTAATCATTAACTTTATTTTGATATTTGTATTTTTAATTATTAATTTTATTTTGATATTTGTATTTTTAATGAGTAAATTTATTTTGATATTTGTACTTTCAATGATTAACTTTATTTTGATATTTGTATTTTTACTGATTAACTTTATTTTGATGTTTTTATTTTTAATGATTAACTTTATTTTGATATTTGTATTTTTAATGATTAACTTTATTTTGATATTTATATCTTTAATCATTAACTTTGTTTTGATATATCTGTATTTTTAATGGTTAACTTCATTTTGATATTTATATTTTTAATAATTTACTTTATTTTGATATTTGTATTTTTAATCATTTACTTTATGTTGATATTTGTATTTTTAATAATTAACTTTATATTGTTATTTGTATTTTTAATGGTTAACTTTATTTTGATATTTGTATTTTTAATCATTAACTTTATTTAGATATTTGTATTCTTAATCATTAACTTTATTTTGATATTTGTATTTTTAATCATTTACTTTATTTTGATATTTGTATTTTTAATCATTTACTTTATTTTGATATTTGTATTTTTAATCATTTACTTTATTTTGATATTTGTATTTTTAATCATTAACTTTATTTTGATATTTGTATTTTTAATCATTAACTTTATTTTGATATTTGTATTTTAATCATTAACTTTATTTCGATATTTATATTTTTAATCATTAACTTTATTTCGATATTTGTATTTTTAATCATTAAATTTATTTTGTTATTTGTATTTTTAATGATTAACTTTATCTTAAAGGCGATGAAAAGTTAAACTACTACAAAGTTAAATAATTATAATAAATGAAAAAACTAGGTTATCTCTCTCTCTCTCTCTCTCTCTCTCTCTCTCTCTCTCTCTCTCTCTCTCTCTCTCTCTCTCATGAGTTTCAGTCCAACTTAAAAACTAGTTTATCTCTCTCTCTCTGGTGAGTCTCAGTCGAACTTAAAGACTACTTTATCTCTCTCTCTCTCTCTCTCTCTCTCTCTCTCTCTCTCTCTCTCTCTCTCTCTCTCTCTGATGAGTCTCATTCTAATGAAAACTAGGTTCTCTCTCTGTCTCTCTCTCTCTCTCTCTCTCTCTCTCTCTCTCTCTGATGAGTCTCATTCCAATGAAAAACTAGGTTCTCTCTCTCTCTCTCTCTGATGAGTCTCAGTCGAACTTAAAACTAGTCTCTCTCTCTCTCTCTCTCTCTCTCTCTCTCTCTCTCTCTCTCTCTCTCTCTTTCTCAGAGATGTCAAAATGCTCGATTTTTAATTTTTGTGATTGCAATCATTAGATTAAATATGTCTAGTATCTACATGCTATTTCAACATAAGCTTCGAGATCCAGCGCTAGCAGTTAAGAGTTCCTGCATTTTTATTACGTTCCTAAATACTTTCTTCCCTTATTTTTACGGTTTTATTTCCCTGTAAACATGGATAGATGCAAGTATTGATAACATTTCGTTCCCCTTGATCTTGGCTGCATGTAAAGGAAGGTAAATTTTACTATTTAAATTAGTTATATCTGAGCAGCTCAAGTTTGCTTACTCGATATGAGTTTTTATATAAGTTAGAAGGGAGTAAGTCGCAATCTCTATACTATTAGCATTCACTGTTAAAATTATGTTGACTTGTCAATTTTTAATAACGCAAAGCACTGGCAATAAACATCAGCAAAAATGTCACAATATATCTCCTAGTCAGGGAAATTTCCTCTTTTAATAATTTGGGATTCTTTTACCGGATGTCTCCTGCCAATCAGATTAAAAAGTAATCGGTAAATGTGAACTTCCAATTAAAAAAGAAATCGATGATGAGAGAATTAGTCTGAAAAAAAAATCCTGTTTTTATTCCCGGAATTCAAGAGTGTTTTTTTACCTTGACTCTTTTTAGAACTGCGGCACTATGTTAAAAATAGGGTATCATATTACATTTTTTTTATAATTGATAACTCTAATATAGAGCAAGCTAATTAAACTTGTTAACATTATATGTTAGATGAATTTTCCTTCTTTTCGTGAGTTTTTGCATTAATTCCTTCAGTACGCACATACAAACACACACACATACATACATATGTATGTATGTATGTATGTATGTATAAATATATATATATATATATATATATATATATATATATATATATAGTATATATATATATATATATATATATATATATATATATATATATATATATATATATATATATATATATATATATAGATATATATATATATATATATATATATATATATATATATATATATATATATATATATATATATATATATATATATATATATATATATACCTTACATTCGTATGTGTGTATGAGTGTATGTCTAATCCGTATATATGCACGTATGAAATAATCATTCACCATCTTACGAGCTATACGAAAGCTCTTGCCAACTGGCAATTAAATTAGAGAATAACTTTCAGCCCTAAAGTAGTTTGAGCTCATATCTGAGATGCTAGGATCTACGATCATAATATCACCGAGTGTGACACTTATGCCTCTCCACCCATAAAAGGAAAACCCAATGCTGAGGAAAAGAGAAGATGAAGAAAAAACACGTTAACGAAAATGGGTTTCCATGGTACAGAAGTTAAATATACCTTAGTTTAACCAGACCACTGAGCTGATTAACAGCTCTCCTAGGGCTGGCCCGAAGGATTAGATTTATTTTACGTGGCTAAGAACTAATTGGTTACCTAGCAACGGGACGTACAGCTTATTGTGGAATCCGAACCACATTATAAACGAGAAATTAATTTCTATCACCAGAAGTAAATTTCCCTAATTCTTCATTGGCCGGTCGAAGAATCGAACGCGGGCCCAGCAGAGTGCTAGCCGAGAACGATACCAACCCATCCAATGAGGAACTTTCATGGTACAGAATCTAAGGCAGGTAGTCAAAAGGGAATTCAATTATCAAGCCTAGGAATATGGCACAAAATTTCAGACCAAGAGAGACAGATTTTAAATATAAAATCCTGGCTGGGAAAAATGAATCTGATGAAAGTCACTAATGGAGAGCGATAGAACTGAATTGAATTGATTATAGAATTTAGTCCAAAGGCCAAGCACTGTGACCTATGAGGTCAGTCAGCGCTGAAACGGAAATTGACAATAAAAGGTTGAAAGGTGTAACAGGAGGAAAACCTCGCAGTTGCGCTACGAATCAATTGTTACGAGAGGCTGGAAAGTAAGATGGAAGGAAGAGAATATGAAACGAGGTACAGTAAAAGGAAAGAAAGGGGTTGCAGCTAGGGGCAGAAGGCACGCTGCAAAGACCCTTAAGTAATGCCTACAGCCCACCGCGTGAGGTGCACTGACGGCACTAAACCCCTACGGGGTGCAAAGTTACTGTATAGGTTAACACTGTTTGTTTTCGGGGTCCTTTGAGATAGGTAATAGGAGGGAAACGACGATAATTCTCTTCTCTTCTCTGTTTTCTCCAATTTTACGTCTATAAGGGACTTCAACCATTTGCATAATAGAATTGTTGCTTGTTTACAAGACCTCAGCCGAGAGGAGACGTCTCTGAGATGTCAAGTGTCTTGTAGAGGAAAAACAACTCCTCATCCTATTGGTCATGTTAGTATTGTTGTCAATCTATTATATTAGTTTCCTTGGCTGCCTTTCTGTGTGTGTGTGTGTGTGTGTCCCTCCTCTCCCACTTCCCACCTCCTCCCCCCTTCCCCTTCCTTTCCTTTCCCCCCCCCCCCCATCTGTATGGGTACAGATATGGGTATGGAACAGATATGGGTATGGTACGGGTATGGGTACGGGTACGTGTATGGGTATAGGTATGAGTATGGTATGGATATGGGTATGGGTATGGTACGGGTATGGGTATAATTATAGGTGTGGTATGGATATGGGTATGGGCATGGAATGGGTATGGGTATGGGTATAGGTATAAGTTTGGGTATGGTACAGATATGTTTATGGTTATGGGTATGGTGCGGATATGGGTATGGGTATGGGTATGATACAAATATGGGTATGGGTATGATGCAGATATGTGTATGGGTATGGGTATGGTACGGATATGGGAACTAGCAAATGTGAGCTATAGTAATTTTCTGAAGAGCTAATACATTAAGGGTAGGTATCTTGAAACACATTATAGTTAATTCTATTTAGCAGTTGCTCATACATCGGTAAATAAAGGCATACTTTATTCAAATATAATTGGGAGGATAAAAAACCAGGTAAAAATGCGCCGAAGACAAGATTTCTGTGCAGCGTATAATCAAGGCCACCAAAAATAGATCTATCTTTTAGTGGTCTCGGCATAATGCTGTATGAGCCGCGGCCCATTAAACTTTAACCGCCACCCGGTGGTGGCCTGGCCTATATCGTTACCAGACGCACGATTATTTCTAACTTTAATCTTAAATAAAATAAAAACTACTCACGCTAGAGGGGCTGCAATTTGGTATGTTTGATGCTTAGGTGATTTCGTTTTAACAACAGGGGAAGAATGTTTAACTACAGTTATTGAATTAGCATTATTGATGTAGGTTTTGATATGATTCTGTCTACAACTGCTCTTGAATAGATGTTTGGTCCAAATCTGCACATAATATTCAAAGGAAAGTCATTAACTTTAAGTAAGAAAAATATACTCCTCATGTTGACAGAGTTTTTGATTTTTCATGATAATAATCTTTCTTGTGCCGATGTATCTGAGGTTCCCATTAATAGAGCACTATTTGTTGTAATCCCCTCAAATGAACTGACTATCCATTTCATGTTCATGATGAGTATAGAAGAAGATATAAATCTATATATATATATATATATATATATATATATATATATATATATATATATATATATATATATATATATATATATATATATGTGTGTGTGTGTGTGCGTGTGTGTGTGTGTGTGTGTGTGTGTGTGTGTGTAAGTTATTACTTGCAGATAAAACCGGCAGCTCAGAATACGAGACCTCGAGACCTTTGGAAATCCTGTAGTGTTTAATTTGGAGTTTAATATTTGTACATACCCTGAATTGTGGTGTCGAAACCTTTATTACTTGCAGAGAGAGAGAGAGAGAGAGAGAGAGAGAGAGAGAGAGAGAGAGAGAGAGAGAGAGAGAGAGAGAACGTATATTAAGGTCGATGATTAATAAGAGGGTCATTTGGATCTACAATTTCAGTCACTATTCAGACATTATTAATAGAGAGAGAGAGAGAGAGAGAGAGAGAGAGAGAGAGAGAGAGAGAGAGAGAGTGTACAAAGGACTTTCAGTTGCGATTTAATAGCTTAAAGAGATTTTGGGAAGACAATAAATTATACTTATTCTGTGATTTATCGTTCGATGAATCTCCTAGTTTATCCATCTTTTTGGGTTGGTGGGTCCTCTGCCTCCTTTGTGGTCGCCCATTTTTCCGCTATTATTATTATTATTATTATTATTATTATTATTATTATTATTATTATTACTGGTGAAGAAATCCACAATGGTGTAAATGTAAAGGAGAATCTAGCAGGTTCTCGAAAGCTCTCGTTTGTGTGTGTATATATATATATATATATATATATATATATATATATATATATATATATATATATATATATATATATATATATATATATATATCTACACACACACTGATTCTCCTTCTCAATCTGATTGAGAGGGAGAATCGAGCAGTTTCTCAAAAGCTCTCGTTTTTATATATGTTCCTAAAATATATATATATATATATATATATATATATATATATATATATATATATATATATATATATATATATATATATATATATATATATTATTATTAGAACCTGCTAGATTCTCCTTCAATCTGATTGAGAAGGAGAATCGAGCAGTTTCTCAAAAGCTTCGTTTTTATATATGTTCCTAATATATATATATATATATATATATATATATATATATATATATATATATATATATATATATATATATATAGTTACATTTACGCCATTGTGGATTTCTTCAACATTTTAGTGACAATGCCATTATGAGATTTTTATGGATTATTATTAAGACACCTCACACGTCTCGACTGTCGACCTAAGCGAGCAACGTCTCCTCGCTGCTGGGAGAAAGGGCGCTGGGGACTGGTTACAAATACATGTATATACGCTGCCGGGGTCTAAGCGATGACAGGCAGGGCAGCCGATCGAGACTACAAAGTCTACCCCAAAGGCAAATCAAAGTCCTTCAAAAAGAAGGAATGGAGCTGACCCCATACAAATGGGAAAACAAGCACGTTCAAAGAAGATTATTATTATTATTATTATTATTATTATTATTATTATTATTATTATTATTATTATTATTATTATTATTATTATTATTTTTGCTTTGCATTCGTCCTTGATCCCCATGTATTTATTGTCCCTGTCAATGTACAATGAAACGAAAACTGGCATACTGTAGCAACTGGGCCAAGGCAGCCATGGTCTAGACAGTGGTTTTCAACTATGCGGTTCTGAGGGGGCCATGCCACGCACATCTTCAAAATATTATTTAAAAAATGAAAAAATATTTACAGTAAAAGCAGGCCAGTGGTTTCTTTCGTAAATGAAAATGTATAACTAATAAAGTGTTCTGAGAAATAATTCCATAAATGAAGAAATATAGCTAATAAAGTGTTCTGAAAATGCTTAATAAAAATTCTATTATCTTCATTACACAGTTCTGAAGGGCAGTGGGCCATGAGTATTTAGGGATGCCAAAAAATGGGGCCATGGGCACAAAAAGGTTGAAAACTCTGGTCTAGGAGTTCCATTTTTAAGAGTTGGAGATATCTGTGTGACACCATAGAACTTTCCCACCTCCTGGTTCATATAATTCTATTTGTTCTTCCCTCCGTTCATCCAATTTTCTTTAATTATTATAGTTTTTCTTCCTATTTTTCGTGTTGCAGATTATTCAACAGAATAGTACCCTAGGAATATTCCAAATTAAATTCATTGTTCTATTGAATTATAGAATGTGATCTAAAAATATATGTTACCAGTGGACGCAAATCAATCCTCGCATAAAAATAATATGAAATGAATTCTTTGTATTAAATTTATAAAGATGCATTAATAATTGTGATTCAGGGTTTATTTATCGGACTATTCATTCTTGATATCATACAAGGGAAAAACAAAGAAACACTATGGGAAAAACAGGCATTCATATCTTACAGCTAAAACATTTGAAGAAGAGTTTCCCGCCAGGAAAGACAATATTCGGTCATTGGAAAAAAAAAAATCCCTCTGCTTTCAGCTTTAAAGCTGAGAGAATTCGATATCAAGGCAAAGAAGAGAGAGAGAGAGAGAGAGAGAGAGAGAGAGAGAGAGAGAGAGAGAGAGAGAGAGAGAGAGACTGATTAAAAGTAGAATGCTTAATCCTAAAAATGTACTCCGGTTCTTTGTGTACCAGTGTGGAAAAAACCTTCAGTTTTTTCCTTGACGAAAATTGACTCAAAAGAAAAGCAGTAATATTTTATGACTGGTAGTGGACCAGCCACCGATAGTAACAGAGGTCCAATTGGGAAAGCAAATAGAAAATATGATGAAAGTGTTTGACGGGATTTATGATGCATTTGCCGATCGTCATAGGATTTGAGAGGGGAAATTCATATCGAATGCTGCAAACTTTGCTTTCTCCTGTCTCATCTTCGGAGAATTAATAGCCTTCTCTATTTCCGGCACAAAGCACCTCTTGTTTTTCTGCGCCCATTTCCATTACGCCCTTTTACCGAAATATTTTCAAAGTCTTCAAGAGGGAATTTGGAGAATGATTTCACGCGAGGACTGGGGATTTAGTTGAATGAATGGCTTTTGCAGAAGTTACGTAGCAATTTACGCTTATATATTTTTTTTTTTATATATACGCACATCCAGACTAACATAGGCACGCACATATTCAGTTACACACGCACACACACACATATATATACATGTGTGTGTATATATGTATGTCTGTATATCCTTTTGGATCTTATATCGTTCCATTCACGAAGACGTCTCTATACTTTTAAGAAATATATATATATATATATATATATATATATATATATATATATTTTATATATATATATATATATATATATATATATATATATAATATATATTCCAGCGCTGTATGATATATATATTATGGTCTATACAACAGCTGGGGAGGGCCTAAACATACATTATGAGAATTTTTCATTTGGTCGATTCCGTAAAATGTGACAGTGTATTTGTTTCCAAATCTATTGCTAATTACTTTATTGCTAGAATGTCTGCCCGCCGGGCTGAATTCAAAAGAGAGAGAGAGAAAGATTCAGGGGAGAGAGAGAGAGAGAGAAGGATAGAAAGATGTCAGGGGAGAGAGAGAATGAGAGAGAGAGAGAGAGAGGTTTAAAAGAAAGATCTGGAGAGAGAGAGAGAGAGAGAGAGAGAGAGAGAGAGAGAGAGATTCAGGGAGAGAGAGAGAGATTCTGCAGGAGAGAGAGAGAGAGAGAGAGAGAAGAGAGAGAAGGAGGCTTAATTATTCAGAATGAATGATTTAACAGGGTTACCAGGTGCTGTAATAAGGAAAACTTCCTCTTTGGATAAATACAGTGACCTTAATTTCCTTTGAGTACTTTTAACCCTGGTATACACTCGTGGCAATTAACAGTATTAACTTGGTTTGGAAAATAAAACAAGTGAACAATGCGCCGAAGTTTCTTCGGAGCAATCGAGTTTCACTACAGCCACTACAGCGTATAATCAAGGCCACCGAAAATAGATCTATCTTTCGGTGGTCTCGGTATAATGCCGTATGAGCCGCGGTGGTGGCCTATCCTATATCGTTGCCAGAAACACGATTATGGCTAAATTTAACCTATATAAAATAAAAACTACTGAGGCTAGAGGGCTGCAATTTGGTGTGTTTGATGACTGGAGGGTGGACGATCAACATGCCAATTTGCAGCCCTGTCTCAGCAGGTTTAAGATCTGAGGGCGGACAGAAGAAGTGACAACAAAATAAAGGCGGACAGAAAAAGTACGGACAGAATAAATTGCGGGGGGACAGACAAAGCTGGCACAATAGTTCTCTTTTCCAGATAACTAAAATCCATAAGTTAGAACTGAAATTCAACAAATCTGGAAAAAAACTAATGAATTGTAGAGCGTCTCTAGTTTCACTTCCTCTTCTATTGTTAACAAATAATAAGGCATACTGTTGACTTTAGGGGTGACTGAAGACAACATACAGTAACGTTCAAATTTACCATACATGTATAAAAATAAATATCAGGAATGCCAAGGACTGGAGTTGAAGAGTTGGCTGATCACCCAACAACCTAGGTTATAAGGGCTTCAACTCCCAGGAAAAACCGTTTCCTGGCAGCAGTAGATACTGAGTGGGAGAGCGTCAAAAAAGTTTTTGTTTTCTTCTTTTTGTCAAAAAACCCTTTTTTTAAAGAAAAATATTTTTAGTTTTAGTTTTCTGAAAAGAAAACTATTCTGTCGGCTTTGTCTGTCCGTCCGCACTTCTTTCTGTTCGCACTTTTTCTGCCCGCCCTCAGATCTTAAAAACTACTGAGGCTAGAGGGCTGCAAATTGGTATGTTGATCAGCCACCCTCCAATCATCACACATTCCAAATTGCACATCTCTAGCCTCAGTAGTTTTTATTTTATTTAAGGTTAAAGTTAGTCATAATCGTGCGTCTGGCAACGATATAGGCCAAACCACCACTGGGCCGTGGTTAAAGTTTCATGGGCCGCGGCTCATACAACATTATACCGAGACCACCGAAAGATAGGTCTATTTTCGGTGGCCTTGATTATACGCTGTACAGAAAACTCGATTGCGCCGAAGAAACTTCAGCGCATTTTTAATTTGTTATTTAAGCTCACGACAAGAACTTCTTTCGGTGTCAATCTCACCGTCCTCAGGTGAGGGGTACAACTAAAATTTAACCTGGGTCCCTAATCCCACGTCCAGCGCCCTTT
Organism: Macrobrachium rosenbergii; assembly: GCF_040412425.1. Taxonomy (NCBI): domain Eukaryota; kingdom Metazoa; phylum Arthropoda; class Malacostraca; order Decapoda; family Palaemonidae; genus Macrobrachium; species Macrobrachium rosenbergii. The sequence goes on along the minus strand of NC_089792.1, from coordinate 8,266,258 downwards.
GACTCCTGGTGGATTGTAGGACGTAGTGTCATGCCCTCTGGACGTTTAGGGTGGGTTTCTTTAATTTTATCGATACAAGCAACAATAGTAATTGGATAAGAAAATACAAACCGGAGACTGATGATCGCAGAAACGATAACGATAAAACACACACACACACACTCACACACACTTGACGTCCAGACGGCATCACAAGACGCCCTGCTATACACCTGGAGGCAAAGGGCGCTAGTCCTAGGTAGCAAGACAGGATTTCTGATGACCTTGTAGACGGAACACATGGCTTACCCGATAACAACGACCAATCAATCAGTTACTCAACAGACAGGTCTGTCTAGTTGAGTAACGGCCTCTTAACAAACAGTCTACTCAGGTTAAATGCAAACGAACGGCGAACCTTAAACAATTATGTTTTATCTCACTGTAGGTACAGAAAAAGACACATGGCTATATGCGAGTGTGAGTAAAAGGTATTTTAATAATTTCTTGCATGTAAATTACACGAGGAGGTTAATATTCGAAATAAGCAAGGAACAGCGCTGTCTGTGAAGCTGTCTAGGACGTGGGGAGGTGAAGGGAAAAACCACTACTGTGTTGGCGGGAAGGCGGGATATTTCAGTTACATGGCAAGATAGCTACGCTATTGTGGTTTTTCTTCCCAGAATACTCTGCATATTTATATATTTTTTTCTCAAAAATACAAATAATTGCATTAGCTCAGTGCTTGGACACTTTGGGGACTATTTAGCTAAATAACTTATCCAGAAAACGTTTAAAATCCCATTCAGTTCCCGTCATCCTGTATTGTTAACATACGGTATGACTGGCTAGCCTAGGCATAAAATTTTTTCATTGTTGAGCATTGGAACGATAATTAGATGGACCGAATAAATAAAGGTTACAATAAAAGAGTAATTTCTGACTGAAATGGAATGAATGTGTGCTTAAAAGAAGGTTAGTAAAATAAAATACCTGGCGAATCAGTAGCATAGGCCTAGCTTCTTGGTCCGCGCTTCATGTTGAAGAGGTAAGCAATACTTGGTATCATAATAAAGTTATTTCCATAAACATGCAAAGAAACTGCACGTAGAATAAAATTTGAATAGCAAGAAAATATTGTGATTTGAATACTTTTAGAGGATAGGTCTAAGAGTGGTCTTGGCTGTACAGTAAGATCAATCATACTTCAGCTCATCGTTCGTTTGCGTTTGATCTGAGTAGAATGCTAGATACAACAAAGTCTTTCGTGTGATTGTGTTGGTACATTATGAATAAAGATCGATGTGTTTATGAATTATATCAGAAGGGGCGAGGGTTCTTTGTCTATGTAAACATTCAAATGCGTTTCTTGAAAAATATTTTAATATTTATCACAACGAGCCAAATATTTCGAAAACATCGAATGTCAAGTCACTCACGTGCTACCCATGCGCATGTGCCATACCTTTAACCCGTGAGTGGACAGAGAAATGAAAACTATTATAATTATCGATGATTCCCATACAATTTTTATCTTGAGGAAAAAAAAAAAAAAACTACGAGGAAAAATGACTAAATGTCAACTTACCCCACCCTTCCTCCCAAACCAGCCCCCAAAGTAGATCATCAGTAGCTTCCGGGATGTCGTTCAAAGTTGTTTCGGTCATAAGTGTTGCCGAAGTGTGTCGCAAATCGGCTGTCCTTACTTGATTGTGCTTACATCATGAATGTGTAACATGTCTAAGAAGCGTACCATCCATGATATAGCCCGTGTAATTGAATGTCGTAAGGTGGGGCTGAAAATAAGTGTTATAAGCAAGAGAACTGTAAGCCGGCTTGTTGCCAAGTTCATGGCGTCCATATGTCATGGCGGCCCCGTAGGCTTTCTCCTCGCGCTCTCATGCTTAGGAAACGGTATATAGACGACCAGCCTTGACCAGCGCAAGGAAATTAAAGCGTAATATTCATCTGCTTGGCCACGTATCCGCACGTACCATCCAGACACACCAAAGTAGAGGAAGAAGGGGTGTGAGGAGGGGATGATGGAGTGGGGGTTGCCTCATAGTGATAAGCTGGGGCCTAAACATGTTGCACACTCACGGTCAAGTTCTCCCAGTATGTTGTGGTGTTGGGGTGTTTTTTTGGTATGGTGGCGTGGGGGATTTAGTGTTTTTTTTTCCATTCTTCCCAAGAGCGAGCACGTCAACAGAGATTTTACCTGACGCTGTTAGACGACGTTTTGGAATCTCCGTTTTGAGAAATCGGGTGACCCATTCTGCAGCTGGAAGGTGCGAGGTGCCACGCCGCCAATTACGTCACTGATTCACTTTCACTCTCGCCAATTATTACGTCACTGATTGGCTAAACGATTGCCAAATTGACTATAGTAAGTCTTTGTTCCCCAGTAGAAAACCTTTGGTCAGCGATCAAGTCTTGTTGAAGGGGAAGAGGACAAGACAACACTCCATGTACTCCAAACCGCCATACACTTGATCTGGGGGACAGCTTTGAACCATGCCCCCGCCCACCCGCTGCTGAATTTGGCGAATTCTATGTCCTGTAGGCGTAAGGTGGCGCTGAAACGAAGGGAAGGCCTGCGAAGCATACTAAATGCTTGGGTGAGTGTTACAATCAACTTTTTATTTCAAACGATTTCCATTGTTTCTTTGTTAGACCAACTCGTCTGAAAAAATGATCGTATTTAAATGTGGACACAGTTTACGTGTATATATATATATATATATATATATATATATATATATATATATATATATATATATATATATATATAGCCCATTTATTATTAGATGCATGGGTATTACAAATAACTTCATTTTATTGTTATTTACGGTTGCCATTGTTTCTTTTGTAGAAGAACTCAACAGGAAAAATTATCGTTTTTAAATGCGGCCACAGTTTACATATATTTATTTTAGTAGATGCATGGGTGTTACAAATAACTTTTTTTTTTATTGTTTCTTACGCTTGCTGTTGTTTATTTTCTAGAAGAACTCCAATGAAAAAACTATCGTTTGTAAATGTGGCCTCATTTTACGGATGTCTGTATATATATAGGCCTATATATATATATGTATATAGTATATATATAAAATTTCAAATAACTTTATTTATTGTTACGTATTCTTGGCATTGTTTCTTTTCTAGACTAAGTCGAAAAAAAAATTATTTAAGTATGGCCCAATTTACAAAGAAAATGAATTTATTTAAGTATGGCCCAACTTACGCATATAAATACACACACACCTTGTCACAATAATCGCACATTCATCAGACGTATAAAATATATATATATATATATATATATATATATATATATATATATATATATATATATATATATATATATATATATATATACACACACATATACATACATTTACATTGTACATATTATACACATATATATTTTTTACTATATATATATATATATATATATATATATATATATATATATATATATATATATATATATATAGTAAAAAATATATATATGTATATATATAATATATTAGTCACATATTCTACACATCCCAAGGTTTCACTGTTTTTTACTTTTTGTAAATTACCTTCCACCTAATTGTTTTCTTCGCTCGTTCTATCATTGAACTTTATCATTGATTTTACGTTTATTACTTTTATGAATGAGTGACTATTTCCTTTCTTTATCAATTAAAAAAATATTGATTACCCTTTCTGATTTCCGTCATAACAGCAACCCCCGTAATAACTAAAAAAAAAAAAGACTGATTAGTTTTCGAAGCAAAAATCATTCCGTGTGGGAGGCAGCCATTATATTTCCAACCACTAATTATCCTGTTTGCATTGTGTTTTCTAAGATAATTTATCTCAGAAACCTACACATCAAGTATGTAAGTGTCTGTCAGTTGTACTAAAAACTATAAATTTACATAGATATATCTCTCTCAGTTACTCCCAAAATTCTCTCACAACTGCTTGATTATAATAATTTTAATGTCTTTCTTTTCAAAGAAATTTTTCTTGTCAAAACACTATTTGTTATGCACACATGCCTTCAACTTATAACTATATATATATATATATATATATATATATATATATATATATATATATATATATATATATATATATATGTGTGTGTGTGTGTGTGTGTGTGTGTGTGTGTTTGTGTATATGTATGAGAGAGAGAGAGAGAGAGAGAGAGAGAGAGAGAGAGAGAGAGAGAGAGAGAGAGAGTTTAGAGAGAACGGCAGTGTTTTACGCCCATGTAATCACATGTTGATTTATTTGAAGTATATAGCCTATATATATATGCCAATCTTGGCTGTGTGGATCGATCCTTCACTGAAGAAGTATTCCCAAGAATTTCCCAACTTTCTACTTTACTTTCAGTCTTCCCTCATCAAAAAAACAGCGTTGTTTCCTAATTAGAGCCTGCTTAGCTCATGTAAAGTTTGGCTTAAGTTTACTTTCCTGTACGAAAAGTTGTTTAAAAGTAACTTGATACTTTTGCGAACGTCTATTTTGCTATGAGTTAAATTTTGTTTTCCGTCCCAAATTATGTTTTTTTTTTTTTTTTTTTTTGCCCGGGTTGGTATTCATTGAGATTTACAGTCTTCTGTTTTCGTCGAGAAAGCCAAAATATTTATTGATAGGTTTTTTTTCCTCAGTGGTAACTCTAGAAGGGAAACGCCAAAAATATGCTAGAAATATGCCCTCTTTAAGTGCTTTCTATAGATAACAAATTAAAAACGCAATACTTCGGCGCAATCAGATTTTGTGCACAGCCGTTACAGTGTATAATCAAAGCCACCGGGAATCGATCTGTCTTTCGATGGTCTCGGTATAATGCTGTATGAGCCGCGGCTCATCAAACATTAACGGCCCGGTGGTGGCCTATCGTATATCGTTGCCAGAAGCATGATCATGGCTAACTTTAACCTTAAATAAATAAAAATTACTGAGGCTAGAGGGCTGCAATTTGGTATATTTGATGAGTGGAGGGTGGATGATCAACATACCAATTTGCAGCCCTCTAGCCTCAGTAGATTTTAAGATGTGAGGGCAGACAGAAAAAGTGCGGACAGCAAAAATGCGGACAGAATAAAGTGCGAACGGACAGACAAAGTCGGTACAATAGTTTTCTTTTACAGATAAGTAAGAGGACTTGACGTCTACGATTACAGAACAAAGTTTGAAGATTTTTTTTATTAGTTTTAATGTAAGTGATGACGAACTTCCAACATCAAGAGTCCAACAAGAGGACGGCTTTTTTCCCCCCTATCGTGAAATATTCTTATTCCCAAATACAAACAAATTTACTATCAGATTAAAAAGACAGGTATCACATATATTCTTGTAAATAACATTAATCGTATACTTCATGTAATAGAGAGGGGTATAAAATTTAGTTTATATAGAAAGAACGATTCAGTAGCATCTGATTTATATGAATTTATATTCACGAACGAGGATTTAATTCTAGAAAGCTGTAATAAATTAATGATCTGCTAATCTGGTATGTTACCCAGATAAAAACGTCAGTGGAAAAGTGCGACTGACCATTTCAAGAAAATAAATCAGTCTTTCGATTGTTTTGCCTACATTTCATGTAATTATGCTTTCATACAGATGGCATTTGAAGTGCATAGTATCTATACGTGAAGAAATAGACACGGATGTATGCGTGGTTGCACATACACACACACACACACACACACACACACACACACACACATACACACACACACACATACACACATATATACATATATATACATATATACATATATACATATATACATATATATATATATATATATATATATATATATATATATATATATATATATATATGTGTGTGTGTGTGTGTGTGTGTGTATTCTATGTAATATATACAGTAGTACATATAGCCTATATATATATATATATATATATATATATACATATACACATACATACATACATACAGTACATACACACACACACACAAAACAAAAAGATGATGACAGAGAACTGTCGAGCAATACCAGCTCTTCTTACTACTCTATATACGTAACAATAGAAAAAATATTTTTTATATATATATTTTGTTTAAAGTTATCAATAGCTTACAGTCACTGTTAGTGTTTTCGTACAATCCCCGCTTTCCAGGGATTTACCCTCGCACTGGTATACAAACAAACGTTCAGGGGTCGGGTAGAGATGTATGAGTTTTAAATTCCAAGTTCTTGCCCGGCCATCATTTTGTTTACAGACTGAAGTATTTATTCAAGAGAAGAGTCAACACGATGCACCGAAAGGATAAGCACAGTACCAAAGTAATTTCACAAAGCCATGTTGATTTGTTTTAGAACAAATATATTAATTGTTTTGGTAGGATATTAGCATTTGCAGTAATCCAGTAGCGAAAGGGAAACAAACAACATGTCGGGGCGCTGTTTCGCTGAAATCGGCTGCAAATGATCAGATTATTTTAAATTTCTAAAGCAATTTGCTTGCAGCAGATTAGAGTCAGTTTATTTATGCACCATCATGATCTAATTGTTATTTCCAATGTTCTTTTATTTCTTAGTTTTTGATATCCTGAAAGCAAAAGTTTAAATAAACAAAGTGAAAGGAAATCCACAAAACGACATCTGCCCATTCCATACAGCTGTAAGACTTAAGTCAGTTTAAGAAAGTTATTTGAGAACCTATTACTGCATGAATAAAGAGATGTTCTGGGAGACAAAACAGAAAAAGAAATAGAATAAATGAGAAGACATTATTTTTTTTAAATGAATGAGATGGACAACTGAGTCCAAATCAAAAGATTAAAATAAAAGAGAAGACATTAATTTTTTAAATGAATGAGATGGACAACTGAGTCCAAATCAAAAGATTAAAATTCATGGCCTCATTTATATTCATATAATTTATAAATGCAAGAGCTATATGAACATGTTCTACAAAGTAGTACAGCATCCTGAACCTAACAAAGCACCCATTCCTAATTGGATATCCATGAGACAAGGAATAGCTCCGGCCATTAGTGTGTTTCAGTATGCTAACTCATCCTTTTCCACTCAGAGAGAGAGAGAGAGAGAGAGAGAGAGAGAGAGAGAGAGAGAGAGAGAGAGAGAGAGAGAGAGCCCTTATCGAAAAAACTTTTGAAATTAGGCCATATACGGAAAGTTAGCTGGCAGCTGTGGTTCGTAAATTATAGATAATTTCGTGGCGAAGACAGAAAGGGAAAAAAAAGGAAGATAACGTGCAGCGAATATTCATGAATTGGAGTAAAATAAATAAAAGATTCTACAGTGTTCATGATGTATTGATGAGAGGTTATTCTTTGCTAATTATCACAAGGGAGCCAAATAATTTGTATTTAATTAATGAGCATGATTAACACACACTTAGACGAAAACAAAACACACAAACATTTGTATGTATGTATGTATATACGATACATATATATATATATATATATATATATATATATATATATATATATATATATATATATATATATATATATATATATATATATATATATATATATATATATATATATATATATATATATATATATATATTATTACTCCAGTAGCTTACCCATGTGAATTCAAATACTCATCAATGCTTCCTTTCTTCAGCATAGAATCGCCCCCCTTACTTGAATCTCAAAAAAACGACAAAGAAAGCTAAAAGCAGATAATTAGTGGTATATACCCTGACCTAACCTTCCTTGACCTAACCTATTATGAGAAGCCGTGTCCTTCACGACCGGAGGGCTATACCCCTCCCAGCTCCGTAGGGGGATAGTGCACGAGGTACACTAAAGGGATTGCGTATGGCCCTGTGCAGCATGCCTTCGGCCCCTAGCTGCAACTTTCGTTCCTTTTACTGTACCTCCTTTCATATTCTCTTTCTTTCATCTTACTTTCCACCCTCTCCTAACAATTGATTCATAGTGCAACTGCGAGGTTTTCCTCCTTTTGTGCCTTGAAGACTCTTACCGTCAGTTTCCTTTTCAGCGCTGAATGGCCTCATAGGTCCCAGTGCTTGGCGTTTGGGCTGAATTCTATATTCACTTCGATTCAATTCAATTTGGGTGAAAATACGATTGATGATTGATTTATCCCTTTATACTTCACTTGACATAAACAGTGAATTAGGACCTTTATCGTTTATCATAGTCTATCATAGTTGTTGGCAAATAGTTGACCTATCATAGTTGGTGGCGCCAGGGTGGAAAGTGGTATAGTAATGTTTATTACCTCACCATGAAGGTGCTGCTGAAAATAAAGGTAGCAATTTGTTAAGCCATCCATTGTCAGAGGTAAAGTAGTATTAAATGAACAGATGTCGATTAATTCCAACTATTTCTCACCATGCCATGTATGTATTGATTTATGAATGGTATGAATAGTTAAAAGTCAAAGTGCTCCTGGGTCTCTATAGCTCATAGGGCAGGCGCTGATCTCCTGTTCCTTAGGCCGACAGCCAGTGGGGGACAGGTCCCAATGCCTATGACACGTGGCCAGTGTGTCGCTAGGCCCTCGTTTAACTCTCCAGCCCGAGGGCTGGTACACTTATTCTCCTACGAATAGAATTACCTAAATTACTCACTGAAGTTTTATCAGTAATATGAACCATATCTGATTCTCATATTAGTATTTGTTAACTTGAAACTCCGTTGATTATAAAAGAAAACTGCATAATCACTAATTGCAATTTATTTTGACATAGTTGGTAAAGTAAGAAATTTTTTATATAATTTCTGACGCTTAAGCCATAGAAAATGTTGCGTGTGTTATCGAAAATTTCCATCAAGTATTTTTTGATAGCATTGGCATCCTAATTTCATTCTCTGTTATGTTCAAAATCCACCACAGTCAATGAGCTACCAGGTACCTGATCACTCTTTAAGTCAACAGAAGTATGGTGTAAAATAGTGCAAGGTGAGTTTAAATTTCATAATTTTTACTACATAAATTGACCAGTTTGTGTAGTAATACAATTTAGAGACGCTTCCAGCAGTATATCACTATGGGTGGGGCGTTTGTTGTATCTAAATTCTCTTTCGTATTGCGAGCGCTCTAACTTTATTTCTCTGAAATGTATCGAGCAACTCGAATAAAAGATACCCTGTAGAAACAGAAAAGGGGAAAAGCGAATTCCCTTGAGATATAAGTCAGGAGAAAAGTAAACTTTAACTGTGGCATTTGATATTAAATTTCCCTTCTCCTGTCCTTTGATAATCGACAAATACGCCGTGTATCCTTTGAAATAGTTTCATCCTATTCCACATTATTTTTCTCCCTACTGCTGCACAGTTTATAAGTATTGAAGATGCTGATATTCATTTCAAAATCTTTCAGTGATTTTTCTAAGACGCATTTGCTGATGAAAACCTCTCTCTCTCTCTCTCTCTCTCTCTCTCTCTCTCTCTCTCTCTCTCTCTCTCTCTCTCTCTATCATATCATATCATAAAGTATTGGAAGATACTGATATTCATTTAAAAATCTTTCAATGACTTTTCTAAGACGCATTTACTGATGAAAACCTCTCTCTCTCTCTCTCTCTCTCTCTCTCTCTCTCTCTCTCTCTCTCTCTCTCTCCCCGGATATCATATAAATCTATCCGAGCTTCAAGGTGAAAGCACTTTGGATCTTTCTCTCTGCAGAATATTGCTCTCTTCTGATATCAAATCATAAGTTTGGAAGATACTGAATTCATTTCAAAAAATGATTTTTCTATTATAACTTTATTTGTTTCTCTCTAGATAAATACTCTCTCTTTTCTCTCTCTCTTAATTGTTTCAAAATGTTTGTTGGGATATCTGCATGGATAAATTTCATTATCAAAATCATACAGTGATTATTCTAAGACGATACTAGATGACAACTGGAGGCAGGAAATCTGATATCATATCATAAGTATTGGAAGATACTGATATTCATTTCAAAATCTTACAATGATTTTCTAAGACGTTTTGATGAAACCCCCTATTATTGTTTTTCTTATCTCTCTTATGAGTCACTAAAATGGTCTCTCTCCACAGGATATCATATCAAACTATCCGAGCTTCAAGTTCAAAGAACGAGTTGGATGCTCTCAGCTTGCAGAATATTGGACTTTCTGAAGAACTAGGGTTGTCCGGCTGATGGTACAATACGTAAAAAAACTTTATATATTTTATTTATTTCTGTAAATAAATGCTTGATCTTAAAAATTCAATTGTTTCAGAGTGTTTGTTGGGATATCTGCATGGATACATTTGCTTATCTTGAAATCTTCCAAATGCAGGTTCAGTGAAACATAACAACAAATAGGACACTAGCTCTGGAGGCAGGAAATCATAGTTGTTATTTAGGTTTCACTGAGCGTTCCAGTGTCCTATGGCTGACATTATTATTGTAGACCTTATTTATTATCTATTAAGAACCACAGTGGTGTAGGCTAGATACAGCACTTCAAGCTATGTTCAAGAACGAGTTGCCTGAAGCGTCAACTTGTAAATTTAGTTTTTTGTAAAGGAAAACTATTGTGCTAACTTTTCATCAGCCCGTCCGCACTTTATTCTATCCCACTTTTTCTGTCCGCCCTCAGATCTTAAAAACTACCTAGGCCAAGAAAGGGCTGCAAACTGGCATGTTTATCATCCACCCTCCAATCATCAAACATACCAAATTGCAGCCGATCTAGCCTCAGCCGCCACCGGGCTATTTTATTTAAAGTTGAATTTAGCCATAATCGTGCTTCTGACAACGATATAAAATAGGCCGCCACCGGGCCGTGGTTAAAGTTTCATGGACCGCGGGTCATACAGCATTATACACTTTAACGGCTGTACAGAAAACTCGATTGCGCCGAAGAAGCTTCGGCTCATTTTTTACATGCTTAATTTTTTTTTCTCTTTAAATTTTTTTTTTTTTTTCTCATATCTGACAACGACACATTCATTTGCTTGTCATTTCTCTGATTTTCACTTACTGTCGTCGTATTGTCGCGCTGCTAGGAGCTCTATTCAATGTTTTCTCATTTAGTAATGGGGAAGGTCTCCGGCTTAAAAAAAAAAAAAAAAAAAAAAGTTCGAGTTCTTTAGAATTCAACGAGGCAGTTCAGTCCACCATCCAGCAGCACTAACAGTTATTAAACCATTATTAGTAAATGCACCCTTTCCAGAAAAATGATGATGATGATAATGAAGGACTTATGCCGGAGAGGGAATGCGTCCCCTAAAAAAAAAAATAAAATAAAAAAAAAAATCCTGTCATATTATTATGAGTGACAAAGACTTTCATTATAGAAACTCATATGTGTGTATAAAAATAACGTCATTACCATATTTCCGTTATTCTGGTAGCAAGTCATTTAAATAAGGGAGGAGTAATTCTCGTAATTCCTTATGTTTTACTGAACGGTTTAGCTAAATCTTTATGACTGATAATCATCTTCAGCTTAAGCTTGCAGTTTAATACAAGAACTGATAAAAAATTACATATACTTTATTCTGTAAAGAGATTATTTTGGATTATAGAGAAATATAGCCTTTACATAAATAATGGTAAGCTGTTCTTTAATGGAAGACGAAAACAAGATTCAAATTAATTAGGTTTGGAAAAAATTACCGTAAATGAGGTGCAATAAATGTAATATATATATATATATATATATATATATATATATATATATATATATATATATATATATATATATATATATATATATATACATATATACAACGAACTTTAAAATGTGTTATCCTAATATTTACCTTCAAAAAGCGGAATTGGTTCTGAACACTTGATTACTTATATATAATATATATATATATATATATATATATATATATATATATATATATATATATATATATATATATATATATATATATATATATATATATATATATATATATATATATATATATATATATATATATATATATATATATATATATATATATATATATATATATATATATACATATACGTGTGTGTGTGTGCATGAAGGAAGAAGTAAAGGAAGTAAACCAAAAGGAAAGCTGACAGATTTAAGGGAAACTGTGTCCATGAGTACACATTGATATTCTTTCCGTGGGAGAGAAAAAAAAAGAGTGAGAGAATATGCTATATGTGACGTACCTCACTGCAGAAGGAGAGTAGTAAGTTTTGAAAGCTTTCCAGAAATACTTCTTGTGTTCTGCATAACAACGAGAAAAGATCTCACACTCCCGCCTCTCTCTCTCTCCTCACGCAATATAACACAGCATAATCCTATATATTTTCTTTTTATGTGGACGGCCGGCTTCCAAGCTTTCTGGGCGCCAGCTTCGTTTCTATTGTGCTGGAGAAATCTTTTTCCACTGGGGAATACATATTTCATTTGAATAAGGAGATTGCGCGAAAATAATTCACCCCTTTACTCACGCCTTCAAGTGGTGTCATTTTCGTAGATATGAATGAATACGGAGAATTATTGGTCGTGTGTCTATCTGATGAATTTGCAACCGTGCAGAATCTTCACAGCCTTAAATTAAAATAGAAATGTATCAGAGTTCTTGATCTTTTAGTGCTTATTATACATTTTCTTTTTGCAGTCTCGTTATCATATTCCTGTGGTTGGGATTTTGTAGATTTCAAATCGATTCAATGTACTGTAACTTTTTTTTAATGCATCATAACAAATTTTCTTTTTCCAGAGTACGACGGACGTTGGGCAAATTTAAAAGAAATGTATTTACAATTCCATACTTCTTAAGTTTAAGACGTTCAATCATATACTTAAGCTATAAAAATAAAAAGAAAAGGGAATCCTGTACTGGTTTAATGCATAAATTACAGACAAGAATCTGTCTATCTTCACTGAATTAAATATGTTAAATATTTATGTAAAATATATTTGGAAAGAGAAGTAGCATTAGATATATTTGGAATGGGTACTATTACATATGAAATACTTGTACTATTCAAACACTTTTATTATTCTTAGGGAAATTTCATTAAGATAGCCCCGTGGTGTCTTCCCCTTCCTCAGAAAGCTAAGTAAAACAATCCCCTCCCTTCTTTTTTTTTTTTGTAATTGAATAAAACATGAAACACTTCTAAGCAAAATTCCCTCGGACCGAAGCGACGAATACCAGGTTGTAGACTTTTAATCAAAACTTTGAAGCAAAAGTTAGGAATAGATTGGGTTATAAAATGAAAGAAAAATTTTGATGACCTTTTAATGACTGGGGTCTTGGCAAAGGACGAACTTAGAAAATTCCCTGTGAAATTGAAAGTTAGTTTCGAATTCGAAAGAGTTTTCCTGTAATTGGATCGCTGGGAGGGAGGAAGAGGAAGATTCCCAAACATAAACTCGACCGGTAATTATGGTTTCATTAGCTTAAAGATACAATGGATTTCGAGGTCAGGAAAAAAAAAAAAAAAAGGGAACTTGATGGTAGAAATAGCCGGAGGAAAGTAATGGTATTTAGCACTCGAGATGTAAAGCGCAGTTGCTTCCAGAATACGAAAATGGACTCTAATTGCTGAACTTTGAAAATAGAGTTGGACTCTTGCGTTATGCGTGAGTGGTAGTCTGCCTCTCCCGCAAATTGTAAATCAAACTACATTAAAAACATATGATTATAAATGGGATCATTACAATATTTCAAATGATTATCATTGTAATTCTCAAGATATACCTACCTCGTGCCCTAAAAGATAGTCCATTTTAGGGAAAGTACAACTGGAAAGACCCATTGTCCCTTTCTTGTGAAGAGAAGAGAGCAAAATGAAAAGACCCGAAAAAAAATCTGTAAAGGGGGAAAACTAAGGTCTCTGGGAAGACAATGCCTGAGAAAGAACATTCAAATCAGAATATTGATATCGGATATCTGCACAGACTCGTAAATAGGAAAAAAGAAGGCTCCCTTGCCTTCTTGTCTTTGATTTGACTTCTTATAAAAAAAAGGGAAGATATCTGTGCGATCTGAGGTGTATTGAAATAAATATATAATGTAGTATCGTTGTTCACATTCCTTTTTGTTTTTATAAAAAAAGATATCTGTGCATTCTGGGGTGTATTGAAATAAGTATATAATGTAGCATCGTTGCTCATATGATGCGATCTGAGGTGTATTGAAATAAATATATAATCAAGTATCGTTGCTCATATTCATTTTTTTTTATAATGAAATTTCGGAATTGTGTGAGAACGCACAATCATTAATCGATAAAATGAATGAATAAACTAATAAAAAGTAGTTAATCTTCTCAAAAATTGGAAGATGAGGAACCTATAAATCTCAGAAATTGGAAGATGAGGAACCTATAAATCTCAAAAATTGGAAGATGAGGAACCTATAAATCTAAAAAATTGGAAGATGAGGAACCTATAAATTTAGAGGAAACGCCACAAAATATTGCTGTTTAAAAAAAAAAGGTAAAAATTAGAAACAACTAATTATGAGATAAAATGAAAGAGGTTTTTACAAAAAGTGAATCGTTAAGTAACCTGAATTTTATAATATGTTAATTGGTCGTCGCCATAACCATAACCACAATGACTTCATGTGGTCATTGGTTTTTGTTTTGAGGTGGTTTGGTATTATAAGGAGAATACAACCGCAATCTCATGGGAATTTTGTATAACGTCAAAGAAATAGGAGGATTAAGGAAAAGGAAACCGAAAATGTTCTGGCTAGATCACTGGTGCTTAACCAGGGGTGCTCGCACCCCCTAGGGGCTACGAGGCCGGTTTCTAAGGGGTGCGAGGATACCTATGAATAATTAAAGCAAAATATGTTTTTATATACGCATACTATTTTTTCAGGGAAAAATAAAAATAAAATTAAATAAAAAAAATAATAATAATAATAATAATAATAATAATAATAATAATAATAATAATAATAATAATAAAACAGCAACAAAGTCACTAGGTTTGCTGTGCATTAGAAGCAAAATAATGTAATTTCATTTTTATCATTAAATACTTTGGAATTTTGTCATGCAAAAAAAAAAAGAACCTGTAAGCTTTGTGAATGAAGATTAAAAAAGTGTGGTTTTGTTATTAATACACATCATATCAACTTTGTATTTTTTTTTTTTTTTTTTGTATTTCAGCAATTCAGTGGGTGCGAGAACTGACTGCTGATTTGAAAGGGGTGCATACACTGAAAAAGGTTGAGAACCACTGGGCTAGGTAGAGGTGCTAAGTCAGGAGAGATCCTGAATTAAGGGTTTCCTAGAGTGAATGTTTTTCAGGCCATCGTGTGCTGGTCCCACTGACTTAATCGAAGCTCAGATTTAGAAGCTCTGGGAAATTGCATCAGATCTTTAATCATATTGAAATATCATAGATAAATGATATATAAAAGCATTTCTCTCTCTCTCTCTCTCTCTCTCTCTCTCTCTCTCTCTCTCTCTCTCTCTCTCTCTCTAACTTTTGAAAGCTCTCATTGCATTATCGCCATAATTCTCTCTCTCTCTCTCTCTCGTAACTTTTGAAATCTCTCATTGTCGCCAGAATTCTCTCTCTCTCTCTCTCTCTCTCTCTCTCTCTCTCTCTCTCTCTCTCTCTCTCTCCTACGTAATTTTTGGAAGCTCTCATTGTCCCCAGAATTCTCCTCTCTCTCTCTCTCTCTCTCTCTCCTACGTAAGTTTTGAAAGCCCTCATTGTCCCCAGAATTCTCCTCTCTCTCTCTCTCTCTCTCTCTCTCTCTCTCTCTCTCTCTCTCTCTCTCTCGTAACCTTTGAA
>NC_089792.1:8230544-8245544 GCF_040412425.1 Macrobrachium rosenbergii | reverse complement strand
AGATGAAAAAAAAGGCATTAGTCACTGGCAATGCAGTAACTTCCTGCCTCTGAATTAGAGATGGCTGTTTGACGAACCTCCCACCTTTCTCTCAGTCTTTTACCGACCTGTTTTCTGCAGAGACTTTCTCACGCAATTCATCTCTAAAGACTTTAGCCTTTTCAGTCTTTCACTGCCATTAACAGCACTTTAAATCCTTGGAAAAGAGATGTTTTAAAAATCCACTTACAGGGATAAACGTTTGAATGATTTATGCGTTTTTCAGAGCTCGTGCGCTATAGTGTTCTGGCTTCATTTACCCAGGGATTAAAGTCTACTCTTATTGTAATTTCACCCCAACTCTCTCTCTCTCTCTCTCTCTCTCTCTCTCTCTCTCTCTCTCTCTCTCTCTCTCTCTTCTTCTTCTTCTTCTTCTTCTTCTTCTTCTTCTTCTTCTTCTTCTTCTTCTTCTTCTTCTTCTTCTTCTTCTGCTCCACAACTAACACTTGATTATGTGGTCTTTCACCTAAAATTTTTCAATTTCCATACTGACATTTTCAGTTCCTATCCCGAGTTTCCCCTTCAACCCCCTGCTTTCCTTAATGACGTTTGGTTTAAATTGTCCCTCTCGCAAAATAAATTACTGTATTTTCCTCAAATAAATTACTGTATTTTCCCCATTGCCTAGCAATTTCCCTTCACTATCATCAGTCAACGCTTCACACATTCATATTACCCCATTCCACATTTCATACACAGCCTGTTATCAGATCCCATAAACTGCTTTTGAATGTCTCTTCTTTCTTTTGCCTCTGTTAAGCCTTTAATCCATGTTTAATATTATACTCTAAGGGGACGCAATTCTTCCTTTTTTAAGACCTAAATCTTTCCGTTCCAGTGTCTTCACTATCTGCATTATCTTTTGTAAATGCATTTAGATGGAAGAACGTAATGAGGGACATCAAATAGATGCTTTGTAAATGTAGATTTGCAATTTGTATGCTTTGTAAATACATTAAGATGGAATAATATATTAAGGACACCAAATAATGCTTTGTACGTGCCTTTAGACAGGAAGAATATAGTAAAGACACCAAACAGATGCTTTGTAAATGTATTTCAATGGAAGAATGTAATAAGGACATCGAATAGATGCTATGTCAATACATTTAGGTTGAAGAATATAGTAAGGACACCAAACAGATGTTTTGTAAGTACATTTAGATGGAAGAATGTAATAAGGACATCGAATAGATGCTTTGTCAATACATGTAGACTGAAGAATATAGTAAGGACACCTAACAGATGTTTTGTGACAACATTTAGATTGAAGAATGTAATAAGGACATCGAATAGATGCTTTGTCAGTACATTTAGATTGAAGAATATAAGTAAGGACACCAAACAGATGTTTTGTAAATGCATTTAGATGGAAGAATGTAATAAGGACACCAAAAGACTCAGGAAAATAACACAGAAGAACCTTGAACGATCCGCCAACCAGTTCTAAAATCACGGGGTGAGGGTGCTATTTATGCCTTCTCCACCAGACTTACAGTCGTAGAGTATTTTCCATTATTTCGTTCAGTTCTTTCCCGGATGCGTTTCCTTGTTCAATTTCACTGTCGATTCTATAAGTTATACTTTAAAAGCAAAAAAAAAAAAAAAAAAGTCTTCCCGGTTAGCAAAAGCTACTCCGCAATGAAATCTCATTTTATTTATGGAAATTAATCGTCTGTAATCTGTATTTTTTTATTGTTATAATTTTAATATATTTTTTTAATATTCTCCATATAATTACTGTCATTACCATTATTATGAATTTTTTTTCCACTTCAGGAATGTGTATATATTGCCGATTATTATTTTCACATCATGTTACCTTATGCATCTAGATTGTGTATATTGCATTTGTAGCTCGTATATTCCATGTATATGGCCCTGAGCTGCAATAAAGATTATTATTATTATTATTATTATTATTATTAAAATTATTATTATTATTATTATTATTATTATTATTATTATTATTATTATTATTATTATTATTATACAGTATTACTAAGTATGCATTAATGTTCACTTTATGTGTTATCCATTCTCTTTCTGCGTCTTCTATAGTCTTTTTGTACAGATGGGTATTAATTTATTTAATTTCTACATCATTTTCCTTAACGTAATCAGATGTAAACTACAAGGAATTTGGTATAGAAAATCAGTTATTTCTATTTTAAAAAGGGAATTATCATAAGATACTCATTACCAAAGTAACTGACAGTTACGACTAAAACATAATGGCCCACAATCTGAACTAACAGAAACAGGTAAAAAATGCGCTGAAGTTTTTTCGGCGCAATCGAGTTTTCTGTACAGCCGCTACAGCGTATAATTAAGGCCACCAAAAATAGATCTGTCTTTCGGTGGTCTCGGTATAATGCTGTATGAGCCGAGGCCCATTAAACTTTAACCACGGCCCGGTGGTGGCCTATCCTATATCGTTGCCAGAAACACGATCATGACTGACTTTAACCTTAAACAAAATAAAAACTACTGAGGCTAGAGGGCTGCGGTTTGGTATGTTTGATGATTGGAGGGTGGATGATCAACATACCAATTTGCAGCCCTCTAGCCTCAGTAGTTTTTAAGATCTGAGGCGGAGAGAAAAAGTACGGACAGGACAAAGTGCGGACGGACAGACAAAGCCGGCACAATAGTTTGCTTTTACAGAAAACTAAAATGAGCAATGAAAATAATACTAGAGCTACAAGGGTAAAAATATATTTGCTTTCTAGTCTTCATCTCCCGTCTTGGTCGCGTCTATGTAAATTCTGCTAACGATGCTGAGTTACCCGGAAGACGAAAGCAAAATTTCATGTGCAATCAACATTTCATATTCATGCACGATTTGCATGTGAAAATACCTCGACTTTTTTTTTTTTTTTACTTCTTTTGCCGTTTTAGTTTACAAATAAAAGACCAAATATTTTCTCAACTCGCTGCCATTTTTCGTTCCATTTTTCGTTTATATTCATGTCCAGAATTAAATTGTGATTATTATTTTCTTGTTTATATTCATGGTAATTAATACTGGAATTTTGAAGATAAAAATAAATAGTGTGTGTGTATATATATATATATATATATATATATATATATATATATATATATATATATATATATATATATATATATATATATATATATATTATATATATATATACAACAAAGAGGGCAGGTAAATATTCATACGATGTTAATTTCTAGTAAATGAACTAATATAACAATTTTCTTTGCATAGACATCGACAATTCGAGAGGTAGCCTAGATTAGACGAATTTGAAATTTTTACACAATTTCAAATTGACTAATTCCTCAAAGCACACATTTTCCTTTCCAAAATATATATTTTACATTTTTATAAAACCATTTTAAACGAATTGTTTGTAAATTTATTCATGTTGCATTTTACGCTTAGAAAAAAGAGTGTAGAATTTTGGCTGCAGGAATAAACAAGTAAAAAATGCGTCGAAGTTTCTTCGGCTCAGTGGAGTTTTCTGTTCAGCTTATAATCTAGAGTCTAGATTCTAGACCACTGAAAACAGATCTATCTTTCGGTGTTCTCGGTATAACGCTGTATGAACCGATGAATCTTTAACCACGGCCCCGTGTATTTTAATCTAATTTTATTGATAACCTTTTGAAGAATTTGTTGAGTTGCTATAGCTTATGAAAGCACATATTTCTTTCAATAACTTTCTTCGGCTGTTAGTGGACATTCAGCAGTACTAATTAACATTTATAAACAAATGGGAAAATAACAACGATATAATGTATCCATCACAATCAAACGGTTAAATGGAACGTGACCCTTCTTAAATCACACCTCCATTCTCGATCAGGAGTTATAGGGACGGTTTGCTATTCAGTATTCTGTGTATGACCTTCCCCTTCCATTTTCCGCAAAAATATGTGTTTGGAACTGGCTGGAAAGATCTCGGCTGCTTTGCAACAACATACTGGACGTTGGTCACGATGGTCAATTCTTTCAAACCATTTATTATTTCTGAACACCTAACGACAAAGTGCAGTATATTCCATCGGGGTTTCAGGACCAGGCTCTTTTGAACCTTAAAATGTTCGTTTGTTCGTTTTGTATTGTAATGTTAAAAATGTATAGTGGTATAAAAAAATAATCTTTAAGTAATTAGCAGGTGGCGAAGTACTCCTCTCCCAGCATTTTTGCAAGTACATATCAGTAAACAGATTGTTTAACAATGCTCATAGTCTTGTGCACCTGACAAACTAATAATGAAGACTCCACTGCTGATCATACCTGTTTAATTAGCACTTCTGTGCACATTCTTTTAAATAGTTTAGCAATGCACGACCAAGCTTCTGTCCAAATCAGTCTCCTTAAGTCAGTGATTCATCAATTCTGCTATCATCCTCCTATACATATATACAAAATTTGGTCCATGCGACCGCTGCTTTATGCCTGGTCTGTGTATTATATCTGGTCACATGTGCCCATTGTAAACCGCAATCTCAGTCTCCTCAAGTCAGCGATTTATATTTCTTCTATTTTCCTCTTATACATATATACAAAATTGGGGTCCATGCAAACCACAGCTTCGTCCGGATCACTGTATTCTGTCTCACTGCCTGCGTGTGTCTGTTGTAAACCCCAGTGTTCACTCGATCTTGGAATACGTAGTCTACAACCACACCCTGTTTCGTGTTACATCCAGTATTCAATTCCTTCCAGCTTTGAACACCCCAAAAGTGGGACCGTCTGCCATTGGCTAGTACGTTGAGAATGACCAGAAATTCATATCCCCCTTAGGGGGTTAGTGCCTTCAGCACACCTCACGCGGTGCACTGTGGGCATTACTTAAGGTTCATTGCAGCGTCCCTTCGCTGGCTGCAACCCCATTCATTCCTTTTACTGTACTTCCATTCCTATTCTCTCTCTTCCATCTTGCTATCCACCCTCTCCTAACATTTGTTTCATAGTGCAGCTGCGAGGTTCTCCTCCTGTTAGACCTTTCAAACCTTTTACTGTCATTTTCATTTTCAGCGCTGAATGACCTCGTACGTCCTTGACCTTTGGCCTAGATTCCATATATCAGACATTCATATTTCCCATTGGTGGCACTCGCGGCTAACCGGAAGTCGCTCGATTAATATAAAAAAAAAAAAAAAAAAAAGCAAAACCTTGCTGTTACCCCCAACAGCCAAAATGACAAAGCAGGAGGGATTTGAGCGGATACTTTTCCAAAATAGCAAACACATTGTTGGATTCACGAAGAGACTCCTTAACATTGGTAATAGAAATACTTTAGTAAACTTGTTGTGAACGATTTACTTAAAATCCTGTATCCAGATGCATAAAGTTTCTTTTGCTGAGGAGAAATAGTATAGTTGGAAGCATTACGAAATTTTTTTTGAAATCATTGGGTACAGTGCTCTTCCCCCTTGTATTTGTTTATGTATAGATCCACTTCTATTTCTGTGCGTGTTTGTGCGTGCATCAATATGCGAAATGTTTGATATTTAAAAGAGATAAAATAAAAAGCTATATTAATTCGGAAAACGATAAAGAATTACCGTAAAATAAAATACAGACTTGACTGAATTAATAGTCTTCAACCTGCAACTTACAATATCCAAAAGAAGCAAGTATTTCAAGAAATAAGTATGTTTTTGATATCGCAACCTTAATCCTTCATACCCCCTTAGGGGGATAGTGCCCTCAGTGCACCTTATGCGATGCGCTGTAGGCATTACTTAAGATTCTTTGCAGCGTGCCTTCGGCCCCTAGCTGCAATCCATTTCTTTCCTTTTACGTTACCTCTTTTCATATTCTCTTTCCACCCTCTCCTGACAATTGATTCATAGTGCAACTGCGAGGTTTTCCTCCCGTTACACCTTTCAGACCTTTTACTGTCATTTTCCGTTTCAGCGCTGAATGACCTCATAGGTCCCAGTGCTTGGCCTTCGGCCTAAATCCTATATTCAATTCAATTCAGTTATTTTCAAGACGCAAGTCTGCACCGGTTTAAAAATAGTTCTGTCTCAGAACTTGAGTCTTGATTTCCAACCTCCATGTCAACTATAGATCCCCCAAAGCATATCTTTCCAATAAGATTCTGGTGGCATGCAAATAAAACCTTTCAGCATACAGCCATTACGTGCAAAACAGCAGCGCTTTTTGTAAGTAAAGAATGCGCTCTATGAGAGCATTGCATTGGAACATGATGCAATATTGTTGTTCCAGAATAGATTCCCTGGAATCCGATTAGCTGAGGGGAAATCTTTTTTTTAAAGTTGGTAACATCGGATCCTAATGAAACACATAGTGGACGATGGTCCAGGACTAACACTAGATATTTCCCAGAGCTTCCCTTCCATGAGATAGGTACAGATCTTAAAAACTACTGAGGCTAGAGGGCTGCAAATTGGTAAGTTGATCATCCACCCTCTAATCAGCAAACATACCAAATTGCAGCCCTCTTGCCTCAGTAGTTTTTATTTAATTTAAGGTTAAAAAGTTAGCCATAACCGTGCGTCTGGCAACGATATAGGACAGGCCACCAGGCCGTGATTAAAGATTCATGGACCGCGGCTCATACAGCATTATACCGAGACCACCGAAATATAGATCTGTTTTCGGTGTTTAATTATACTCTGTAGCGACTGTACAGAAAACTCGATTGCGCCGCAGAAACTTCGACGTATTTTTTACTTGTTTCTTATTGCAACTTTGTTGATGCCCGTTTCAAAGCCTCAGCTAGAGAAACATATCCAAGACAAATAATAGGTCACAAATATGTCTTTAAAAATGGAATTCACCATGATTTAGGAATATCTTACACCCAAGGGGAGGTCGTAATTGATAAGGTCATCCGCCCGGGCCAGGATTCGAACTTGGGACTTTGGTTTAGATGCTCCTGTAAACGCTGTCATTGACCATTCGGCTATCAAAGGAGTATGATTAAAGCCGGCGGTTTATCGTCCGACATACATACATATATACGTACATACATATACATACATACATAAATATATAAATATATACATATATATAGATATATATATATATATATATATATATATATATATATATATATATACACGTCACTGGTAATCAGTGGTAAATACAATTACTTTTACGGTGATACATGATGGTGGCATTAGTCGCTGTGTCATCAGAGTGGTTTGTTGCATCTAAAACACTGGTTAAATTCACTGACATATATATGTATATATATATATATATATATATATATATATATATATATATATATATATATATATATATATATATATATATTGATAATTATATACATAGATATATATATACAGTAAATATAAATATACATATATACATACATATAAATGCATACATACATACATACATACACACAAACATATATACATATATATATATATATATATATATATATATATATATATATATATATATATATATATATATTTTTATAAATATATACATATGCAGTACATATATATATTTATATATATATATATATAATATATATATATTATATATATATATATATATATATATATATATATATATATATATATATATATATATATTATATATATATATATATATTGGATAATTATATACATAGGCACATTACATAACTTTTATTATTTTCCACAAAGGATTATATATCTACCATTCATGTTTCATTACATTGGTCCATAAGCTCATTTAGCACTGTCAAATTTTAAAATTTACTGTGTCTGCATATCCGCAATCGCTTTATCCCACTTCATATCATCTGAAATCAGACTGGAGCATTTGAGGACTATCTCCGCGAACAGAGCAGTTGGAATATCCAACGCACTGAGCAAATATATATTTCGGAAAGGATTAAAGTGTAACAACAGGATTATGTTCGCCATTCTCCAGGTTTACTCTAGAATCTATGTTTAGTGTTCAAACCGTTTGCGCCGCGCGCTGATAATTCCTGTTGGCAATAATTAAAGAAGGTCTTACTGTTTGGTTATCTCGTACGCACTTGGTGACATTAAGACTGTCATTTTTTTTATTACATTATTGTTTGAGGACGGTGTCTTTGTTTTCGGTGCCGGCTTTGTCTGTCCGTCCGCACTTTTGCTGTCCGCCCTCAGATCTTAAAAACTACTTAGGCTAGAGGGCTGCAAATTGGTATGTTGATCATACCCCCTCAAGTCATCAAACATACCAAATTGCAGCCCTCTAGCCTCAGTAGTTTTTACTCTATTTAAAATCGTGCGCTGGCAACGATATAGGTTACTACCGGGCCATGGTTAAATTTTCGTGAGCCGCGGCTCATACAACACTTCTTCTTATGTAAAATCGCCCATGAACGAATTTATATTTAGCGATTTCATATCAGAAAAGAGGATAAAAAAATGGGAAAAAAGTACATTATTATTTCGGAACGGGGTCTTTTTATTCGTGTATTTTCTTTATTTACATACATTCTAGTTATGTAATATGGTCCATGGGCGAATTTGTATTTGGCGATTTCACATCAGAAAACAGGATGAAAAATCTTTGAAAAATTTTTATCATTTGCTTACACTTGTAAATTGGCAGCTGTGGAAAAGAATTCGTCACTGGTAATCAGTGGTAAATACAATTACTTTTACGGTGATACATGATGGTGGCATTAGTCGCTGTGTCATCGAGTGGTTTGTTGCATCTAAAACACTGGTTAAATTCACTGACAATTAAATAAAAAAAAATAGAACAAAAATACTTGCCTATATTCTGGAGTTTAGTTCCATAGTAAATCTACTATAGCCCTTATGACTGCTGTAAGGTAATGGCTGAAACGTTTGTAGTCATTGAATAAACAGAATATCATAGCATTTCAAGTTTAACTCTTGGAAATAAGAAGAGATATAGCTAATTGCCTCAGAGTCTTCTTGAAGAAACAGACTCCACTTCTACCCTGGTATTTGATAGTTTTCTGTTCATGAGGACTAAATAGATAAACGCACGTATTCTTTCTGTACATAACCTCACTCTGCTATTTAATAGCAGCCATTAGCTAAAAAAGAAAGTTGCACCGCCCATAAACAAATGTGGAGTGGTGGTGGTAGTAATATGCCATTCGAACGCTCTAATTGCCAATTAGCTCGCGTTGGCTCCACAAAGAAAGCCATTATATACAGAAATCAAGGACTTGGAGGACTTAGCTTTCCAAACGTGGAGGTTATTTTTCAAACCGCAGATTCAAGATAATTGTGATGATATTCTTTACACGAATTTTTTTTAGGGTCTCAGACTGTGAATTACGTATTAAGGGGAATAGACTTTGGATTTTGTTTCAGAATCTTAGATTATGAAAGAGGTGTTAAGGTGAAATAGACTTTGTTAGATTTTTTTTTTTAGAATCTGAGACTATGAAGGAAGTATTAACGGGAAAATAGACTTTGGATGGTTTTTTAGTTTTAGATTATGAAAGAGGTATTAAGGTGAAATAGACTATGTCAGTTTTTTTTAGGCTCTCAGATTATGAAGGAGGTATTAAGGTGAAATAGACTTTGGATTTTTTTTTTTTAGAATCTTAGACTATGAAAGAGGTATTAAGGGGAAATAGATATTGGATTTTTTTTGAGGATTTCAGATTATGAAGGAGGTATTAAGGGGAAGTAGACTTTTGATATTTTTTTTAGAATCTTAGATTATGAAAGAGGTATACATTAATGGGAAATAGATATTGGATTTTTCTTGAGCATCTCAGGTTATGAAAGAGGTATTAAGGGTAAAGAGATTTTGGAATTTTTTTAGATTCTCAGATTATGAAAAAAGTATTAAGGTGGTATACACTTTGTTAGATTTTTTCTTTTGTTAGAATCTCAGATTTTGAAAAAAAAGTATCAAGAGGAAATAGATTTTGGAATTTTTTTAGAATCGCAGATTTTGAAAGAGGTATTAATGGGAAATAAATATTGGATTTTTTTAGGCAGATTATGAAAGAGGAATTAAGGGGAACGAGATTTTGGAAATTTTTGTTATTTTTAGAATCTCACATTATGAAAAAGTATTAAAAGGAAATAGATTTTGAAATTTTTTTAGGATCTCAGATTATGAAAGAGGTATTAAGGGAAAGGAATATTTTTAAATATCGGTTATGAAAAATTTTTATTAATGGGAAATGAATTAGGCTAAATCCGCAAATTATTTACAAATGAAATGTATAACGACCAAAAACCAAAAGTTTAATATTAACTTATGGCAAGATATGACCATCCCACAAAATCTATGAAACTGAGAATACTGAAAATAAACAAGTTCAGTTAGTTAATAGCCATTGTTTTGTCATTATTAACTTTGTACTGTCATACCCATTATCATAAAAGGCTAAATATAGCTTCAGTACGTTAGTGGTTCGGTCATAATCATGGTGTGCTGACATTTAAGGTAATATAGCTAATACTAATTACTGATATTTATTTTTGAGGATGCTAACAAGCGCCTTTCCAGGAATAGATAAATATTCAGTCTGTTTACCAGAATTGACTTTAAGCTCATTAACTTATTAGAGGGAATACTGTACTTCATAATTAGATCTTTGTAGTAAAAGCAGTGTTTTATCATTTCGTTAAAGTAGCAGTTTGGGCCATGGTGCCTCCTGCTGCTATATATATATATAAATATATATATATATATATATATATATATAAATATAATATATATATATATATATATATATATATATATATATATATATATATATATGTGTGTGTGTGTGTGTGTGTGTGTATATATATATATGCGTGTGTGTGTGTGTGTGTTTGTGTGTGTACCACAAAGGAGAGACAAACAATGAAGTACTGCGAGACCTTTCGACTTATAGTCCTTTACTTAGCAGACTACAAGTCGAAAGGCCTCTCATTACTCATTGTTTCTCTTTCCCCTCGTGCCATTGCCTTTATATATATATTCATCACGCTCCATACTTTCGTGATTCGGGTATACATATATGTGTATATTGCCATTTACTATATGTATTTGTTTTATACATATATTCATATGTATAATTATATATATACATTATATTTATACATACATACTGTATATATGTATTATATAAATGAAATATATATATATATATATATATATATATATATATATATATATATATATTAATGGTTCCGCCAGGTATCCCCATCTTACATTTGATTGTGTAGACTGAGTTTTAAAACGCAGTCAGAGAAATTGTTTTTGCATCTTCAATGCTGTTCCATGGTTGTGACATGAGTTTATCGTCTTGGGAATAGTAAAGTTCATCTGTAGGATTTAGACAAACTCCATAATTTTTCTTTGTATTCTGGAAAGGTTTGTACAACAGAATAACAATGGTCTACACAGGATGGCTTCCCAATCTCTATCTAAGCTTTCATACTTGCATCACAACAAGACTTATCACTACTTCACAATGACCTCGTTCCAAGGATTCTCACGGCTTACGTGAAGCCCAAACTCCGACCAAAAAGAGGACGCTTTTATCATTTGACATTATAAAACACTACACGGATGCATCATGACGTTTGCGTCTGTTGTTGGTGATTTCACAATAGCACTCTTCTCATCATGCTTACAGAGATATATATATCAGTCCTAAGTTCACTTAATGAATGGAACTATGATTCCATTTTTAGTATGTCATACTTAACCATGACATATATATGTATATAATATAAGTAAATATTTATATATATATATATATATATATATATATATATATATATATATATATATATATATATATATATATATATATATATATATATATATATATAGCCTATATATGGGTTTGTGTGTGTGTTGATATGTGTTTGTGTGTGTTGCACGCCTGCGTGTCTGTTTCTTTGTGTGTTATGTGCTCATACATAAGTAACTTTTTTTTTTTGCATGAAAAAAAAAACAGCTACTCCCACTGAAATCCGCCCACAGAATACCTTCTCTCAATCCATTCCCTCATTAAAACCACTTTCACTCTCCTCTCACTGATTCTGTCGTCACAAACGTCCAAGTTCACCTCATTCCGTCGGGCTATGGACCCCCATCTCGAAAATGTCGCTTATGACACCACCTTCTTCCCATTCTCTCGCAACACGAAGGCCCAAAATGCTCTGACATTTTGTCTCTCTGACCTTTTTCTTAGAGGCATCATGGCCACTCTGACGCTTCTCTCACAAGACCATCTCGTATCTCATCCGTCTCCATGAATCCGGACTTCCCACCTCGGTAGATTCCTCTCAGCCTACAACATACATTTTCATCTCTGGCTTGTTTTTGTGTGTGTGTGTGTGTGTGTGTGTGTGTGTGTGTGTGTCTCTCGTAAGATATCCACCAGCGTCTTCTTCATACATCATCAGAGGCGGAGCTACTTTTCTGCATCGTTTATTTCATTCTTTTTCCGTGCGTCCTTTTTCGACTGGGTCGGGTTTTCGAGTATTTTAGTTTTCTGTCAAAGAAAACTGTTGTGCCGGCTTTGTCTGTCCGTCCGCACTTTCATTCTGTTCGCACTTTTTTTCTGTCTGCACTTTTTCTGTCCGCCCTCAGATCTTAAAAACTACTGAGGCTAGAGGGCTGCAAATTGGCATGTTGATCATCCACCCTCCAATCATCAAACATACCAAATTACTGTCCTCTAGCTTCAGTAGTGTTTTATTTTATTTAAGGTTGAAGTTAGCCATAATCGTGCTTCTGGGAACGATATAGGATAGGCCACCACTAGGCCGTGGTTAAAGTTTCATAGGTCGCGTCTCATACAGCATTATACCGAAACCAGCAAAAGCTAGATCTATTTTCCGTGGCCTTGATTATACGCTGTAGTGACTGTACAGAAAACTCGATTGCGCCGAGGAAACTTCAGCGCATATTTTACTTGATTTTTATTGTCCGAGTCATTGCCAGATACGCGTATTCTGTAACCAGTCTTATTACCCTTTGCTGTAACTGAAGATCCAAGACAACTACAGTAAAAGAAGCATTTCAGAAATTTCAGAAACATTGTAACTATTTTCTGTACGCTGCAAATAAAGAGCCTCGCCTTTTCCAGGCCATTTTTCCCCTTCGACATATCCTTGTGATCTAAACTCTTTTGACACCATTTTCACGAGAAGGGCCAATTGACCGAAATGAAATTCCCGGGTCTATTTGCCTAATGGTTTCTGCCTGTTGTCTCACTTCACGTCAGTGACCAATCACAGCATTCCGTTCCAGTTCTGTCATGGCAATCGACACTAATATTCCCGGTTGGGAATTCATTCCCGGCGTAAAAATTGAGAGGTGACAGACACTTTTATCTGCCCGATAAAGGGGCATCATAATGGCTGTGTCATCACAGTGAAAAGTGAAAAGTAACGATGTGGAACACAAAAGCAAGGGAGAAATTCGGTGGATGTATCTCGTATCTTGTGTTCTTCGTTGGGCGGGTGGGTTCCGTTCTCAGCTAGCACTCTGCTGGACGCGAGTTCGAATCTCCGACCGGCCAGTGAAGAATAAGAGGAATTTATTTCTGGTGATAGAAATTCATTTCTCGCTATAATGTTGTTCTTCCACAATAAGCTGTAGGTCCCGTTGCTACTTAGTCAAAAATAAATCTAATCCTTCGTCTGTTAATCAAAAACTAAGATATACTTAACTTTATCTCGTATCTTACCAGTTTACATAAAACCTGTAGTTATAAAAACGAGTAACTCATTGCCTTTTAGCTTTGGATTTAGGACAATCCTCTCGTTTATGTTTAAAAGTTAGAATGTTATCTTTATTATGGCCGATCTACAAAGCTGTTCTGTATAGAAGGCATTCATTTGTTACTATGATCGTTCTTATCATTTCCTTATTATTTCTTTTCTACCTTTCATCCTTTAAGTTTGCGTATTTGAAACTGAGCCGATCCATTTATGAACAGAAAAATAAATTTAAAATTGCTAATTTTACAAATGTCCATATTGCAAGGTATTTTTTTCCCACTACTGACAAATCAGATATTTTTCAATATATAAATGTGTACGTTATTTTTTAAGTTTAGATTTGTTCAGCAGAAAATCTTGCTTATCTTTAATTTTTGAATCTTCTTGAACTGATAGACGTATAGAGGAAAACCTTATAGATACAGAAATATAGATTTTAACGTTATGTATAGTTTATGTATATTTGTAATAATTCTTAAAGAATAATTCATGTGAGGGGTATTAACTTCAATTGCTTTTAGTTTTTATCTCAACGTGAATTATAGTTATTTGAATCATGGCTCGATATGCTTTTAGTTTTTATCTCAACGTGAATTATAGTTATTTGAATCATGGCTCGATATGGAAAACAGATAAAAAGAAATTAACTCTTCCTTTTTATGTCACTGAAACTTCCCTTTGAAGACAAACGTTAAAAATTCTCCTTGTGCAGCTGACTTTGACAGGACAATGTCAGACTTTGTACATTAAAAAAAAAACCACTTCATCAGTTTATAAAAGTTTGCTCAAAAAGAGTTCAATGTCCTCTTCGCCTACAGTTTTCTTCTGAAAACTCTCTGAATTAGGTTTTTTTTATTTTCTGCTCTACTTCAGTAATCAGTTATTTGGAATTATAAGTTTTTAAAAATCCACATTTAGAGTAACGCATATAAATCATCTGTTCTCTATGGAAACACACACACACAAACACACACACACACACACACACACATATATATACATATATATAAATATATATATATATATATATATATATATATATATATATATATATATATCTTCCATAGAGAACAGATGGTTCCTGGTGTGTTACTCTAAAAATGGATTTTTAAATAATTAAATGTCAAATAACTGATTATTGAAGTAGAGCAGAAAACTAAAATATCTGAGTTATAGAGTTTTCAGAAGAAAACTGCAGGTGGAGAGGACGTTGAACTCTTTTCGAGCAAACTGTTATAAACTGATGAAATATATATATATATATATATATATATATATATATATATA
>NC_089792.1:8203044-8220544 GCF_040412425.1 Macrobrachium rosenbergii | reverse complement strand
AATTACAAGTCAATGGCCTCTTTGGTGTGATTGTTCCATGTGAATAGGTTTCATCTACCGAAATAATAATAATAATAATAATAATAATAATAATAATAATAATAATAATAATAATAATAATAATAATGAAGCAGGTAGATTTTTGCTTTAATTAACAAAATTGTCAGGATGGTTGAAAAGACGGGACATGAATGAAACGGGAAAAATAATATTTCACCAACAAAATATATAATAAAATTATGCCATTATTAATTAATCGTAGTTTATCTCCTCAATCTACGGTATTACCCAGCAAGTTGAATATCATTATTATCCTAATTTAAGGTGATAGATGCCTTCAACATATGGTTTTCGAAAAAGCCAAATTGATTTGCCACAAATACCGATGTTAGCATCGCATATCACCAAAAGCGTCAATAGTCATTGTGTTTACCTCTGATTAACAGAGATGGATTGCTTTACACAGTTGTGAATTTATAGATGTTTGCTCATGATGGCCAATTTGTTTCTATTTTTTTCTGTAAAAAAAAAAAAAACTATTGAGATGGATATTTTTCTGTCTGCCCTCCGTCAGATCTGAAAAGCTACTGAGGCCAGAGGGTACAAATTTGTTTGTTGATCATCCACCCTCCAATCATCAAACATACCAAATTGGAGCCCCGAGCCTTAGTAGTTTAATTTTATTTAAGATTAAAGTTAGCCATAATCGTAAAACTACTGAGGCTGGGGCTACAACTGATGCTGATCATCCACCAGTCATCAACCATAGGAAACCACAGCCCGTGTCTCAGTAGTTTCATTTTTATTTATGGCTGAAGTTCCATAAGCATTAAAACTACTGAGGCTACAAGGCTGCAAATTGATATGCTGATCATCCACCCTCCAATCAGAAACTTCAGCGCAAATTTAACTGGTTTTTAATTTTTACCGTTAATTGATGTTTTTAGCCATAATCGTAAAACTATTGAGGCTAGAGGGCTGCAAACTGGAATGTTAATGTCATCCACCCTAATCATCAAACATTAAATTGCACTGTCAAATATTTTTTTATTTTCTTTAAAAAGTTAAACATAATCGTGCTTGAAAATGGAACTGATAATATGTTGTACCAACAACATCAGTAAACCACCAGTTTCTAACCGTGATCTGAGTTTCAGTTAACTGAATACTGAGAATTAATTCTTGCATTTTATGCTCTAAATAGAAAAACTTGCAAACTCAAGAAACTTGTAACATCATTGTTTACTGGAAATTAAATTTGAAGTAAATAAACCTTTTATTTCCTTAGTAATTGGAAAATTAAGACGCTAGGTGACTTAAATCAATTAGTAAACTGTCAAATATTTTGATATTTTCTAAAGAAACCTCCTGTTGAAAGTTATGGCACTAGAGAATATGTTGCTCTAAGATTTCAGAGTGTTTCAATTTAAGAATGTTATAATTTTTAGTTAATAAAATCTTAGAAATAAATATTGATTTTACTATTCTAAATAAACTGAAAACTCAAGTCCTTTTAATTTCACTGTTTGATACAGAAATCTAAATAAGAAGTAAACAAACCTGTCATTTCCTTAGTATTAACAAAATTAGCATAGATCACTTAAGCCATGGCTAGTGGGTCTGTAGTCATACTCCCTTTTGCTGAGAGAGAGAGAGAGAGAGAGAGAGAGAGAGAGAGAGAGAGAGAGAGAGAGAGAGAGAGAGAGAGAGAGGAGTGTTATCCTAAAGAAGTATAATTTTGGAATTATTATAAAAGAGAGAGAGAGAGAGAGAGAGAAAGAGAGAGAGAGCAGAGAGAGAGAGAGAGAGAGCGTAAGCCATTGTCATTTCCTTAATATTTAACAAAGTTAGCTAGATTGGGCTATGGGGTCTGAGAGAGAGAGAGAGAGAGAGAGAGAGAGAGAGAGAGAGAGAGAGAGAGAGAGAGAGAGAGAGAGAGTTAATAATCAATTATTGTAGATATCGTTTTTTTCAAAACACATTCAGAGAATGTTTTACCAGTTAAAGAACTAGTCCAGATATAAACTTTGCAAACAGAACTGGGCGTGACAACTGTTCCATAAAGGAGATTAAAACCAGGCATGAGAATATCCGAGATAGTGAAGCCTTGCCAAAAATAACAAGTAAAAATGCGCCGAAGTTTCTTAGGCTGAATCGAGTTTTCTGTACAGCGTATAATGCTGTATGAAACTCTCAGCTACGCTTAGTTGCTCCACGGATGCGGCCGAGTGAAGGTACGTCTGCGACACCTCCGGAAAGCACTGCCAGACGCACGATCCATGGCTAACTTTAACGTTAAATAACATAAAAATTACTGAGGCTAGAGGGCTGCAATTTGTTATATTTGATGATTGAAGGGTGGATGATCTGCATACAAATTTGCAGTCCTCTAGCCTCAGTAGATTTTAAGATTTGAGGGCGGACGGACAGACAAAGCCGACACAATAGTTTGCTTTTACAGAAAACTAAAATATATAAAAAAGATGACATTACTTGTGGGTCTTTTAGAGAAACTTCTGTGGCATCATGGTGTTAGTCTGACCTTGTATTGATTTCATTCACCCACCATACACATATATCAATGGTTAATTAATAAGATAAATACAATTATTTTTCGGGTATGTCACTGGAGTAGATCTTTGATAATACATGTTTTTATTTGAATACTAGGAATATGTCCATATAAATATGTAGCATTTTATATGAGTGTGCATGTTCAAGGATATATCACATCAGTATACCAAGTAAACAGACCATACAATTGACCTTAAAACCTCTCCATTCTGATTGAAATAATCAGTATTAAAAACCGACGCTGATGTAAATATATAATTCTTAATAAATTTCTGACTCACATCAGGATCGAATCCAGCTTGCCCAGGTAATTTCTTGGCACTCAGGTTTCCAACTTCTTTTATGACTTGTATGGCCTAGTGGGCAGCGCCCTTGCCTTTCAATTAGAAGATCTTGATTCGATCCTGATGTGAGTCAGAAATTTATTTCGATCCTGATTGTGAGTGATTATTTCTAGATAATAATTGTTAATTAACATTGTCTCAAGATACACATGTGATTGTAAACAATACTAAGATGAAATTAAGTTTCTTAGTTTATAACCACTGAGCTGAAACAGCTCTAACACTAGCAGATCTTATTTTACGTGGCTAAGAACCAACTGGTTACCTAACAACAGAACCTCAGCTGATAACCATTAAACAGTAATGAATTTCTATCAGGAAATAAATTCATACATTAGCATAACATAG
Source organism: Macrobrachium rosenbergii (assembly GCF_040412425.1). NCBI lineage: Eukaryota > Metazoa > Arthropoda > Malacostraca > Decapoda > Palaemonidae > Macrobrachium > Macrobrachium rosenbergii. The sequence goes on along the minus strand of NC_089792.1, from coordinate 8,217,278 downwards.
CATACATACATCCATCCCTCCAACGAAGAACTAAAAAGGACACATACATACATACATACATACATACATACATACATACATACATACATACGTCATAAGCACAAAATTATAACATGAGATGGTTTCCAGGGCCCATTTATCATTTCAAATGAGCCATTTGTTCCAGTAAATGTTACAACCAATTTGTAACTCTGTATCGCTGAGCAAGTGAAAATTCATTTATCAATTGTTTTTTTTAAGTGGAAGCTGAATATTCCTGAGAAGTAAAGGTTTTTGTTGTGATGTTTGTCATTACTATGAATTTATTACATGTTGCATATAATTTTTAATTTATACCTCTTGGTAAACTAAATGATAACGTTAACATCAGTTTGTCAGAGCTGAATATATCATTATCCTTACTGATCTCGCTGGTGGTAAAGTAACAAATATCTTTTCGTAACCCTGGTTTGAATACCTTCTTTTCGGAAAAGTTTCTCCGACTTACAAATTCGGATTTAAAATGGAGAAAAGATATTCCCAGACACAAGATGGAATTAGGAACGCAGGAGCTCATTGCATTATAACCATTGTTAATTACCTGAGTAAAGATGGCTTCATTTCAATAGACAGATAGATGGACAAATAGATAAATAGATGAAATGAAGAAGCTATTCCTCTCCTTCAAGATCTAAACTTGTGGGAGAAGGAACATCATTCAGCATTATACTGCCAGTTCCCTCAGAATATATTGGATTTTATTTTCATCTAGTCTGCATAAATTGTGCCCTCTGAGTTCAGATTTGCTTGTATTTGGTCAATAAACTTCTATCTATCTATCTATCTATCTATTTATCTATAAGGATAGATAGATAGATAGATAGATAGATAGATAGATAGATAGACAGACAGATAGGTAGATAGATCGACAGATAGGTGGATAGATAGAAGTTTATTGACCACAGCATAATACGGTTATTAAAATTACAAGCATATCTGAACTCAGAGGACATAATTTATGCAGACTAGATGAAATAAATTCTAATACATCCCGAGGAACTGGTAGTATAACGCTGAATGATGTTCCTCCTCCGTCAAGCTTAAATCCTGCAGTAGACGAATAGCTTCTCCATTTCATCTCTGAGCTCGGAGTCGGTATCAGGGAATCGGAGAATTTCCGAGACTGGGGATGGGCTGGGATCAATCTTTTAGTTTTCTGAAAAGAAAACTATTTTGTCCGTCCGGCTTTTTCTGTCCGCCCTCAGATCTTGAAACCTACTAAGGCTAGAAGGCTGCAAATTGGTATGTTGATCATTCTCCCTCCAATCATCAAACATACCAAATTTCAGCCTTCTAGCCTCAGTAGCTTTTTATCTTATTTAAGTTTAGGTTTAGCCATGGATCGTGCTTCTGGCAACGCAACAACACAGGCCATCACGGCCGGCTGAGAGTTTCATGGGCCGCGGCTCATACAGCATTGTACCGAGATCCCCTAAAGATAGATCTATTTTCGGTGGCCCTGATTATGCGCTGTACAGAAAACTCGATCGCGCCGAAGAAACTTCAGCGCATTTTTTACTTGTTTTCAAGCAGTCTCGGAATGCGTAAATGTACTTATGAGTTCAGCTGAATTAAGGAAGGATACCATCCTTCTTCACACTCTGATAGTATGCCGGGCTAGTATACATCATAACTTGAACATGAATCCCATCTTGAAAGAGTTTTTCTATTCTATTCTCACGTGCATTTTCACTGTTTAGGTGGAAAACTTATCCAGATATTTAGAATTATCAGTCATATGAGAGCACCTTTATCTTCCCTTTTGTAAATAGCGTGATATGGTTATTGTGAACAGAGGAGTTCATATAATATAGAACACTTGTATACTTCACTTGTTCTGTTTGTTTTGAGATTCAATAAACATCCCAAAAATGCTGATTCATTTTATGATCTAATTTGTATATTATTCTGCAGCTTTCCTTGAATCTAGACGTATTATCCTACGGTAGTTGAAACATACATTAATAGCATTGTTACAGTTTTGATAATGTTAAAAGATCGACAAGTAATTGTATTTATAATTTTGGTAAATTTACTGCAAGATTCTGAAATTTTCAAAAACTGAACAGTTGAGTTGAAATAAACGTTGAATATGAGTTGAATCAAAGGAATATAGAAATTGACAGTAAAAGGTTTGAAAGGTGTAACAGGAGGAAAACTTCGCAGTTGCACTATGAAGCAGTTGTTAGGAGAAGGTGGAAAGTAAGTTGGAAGAAAGAGAATATGAAAGGAGGTACAGTAAAATGAACGAATGGGGTTGAAGTAGCTGGGGATGCCGAAGGCACGCTGCAAAGAACCTTAAGGCAATGACTACAGTGCACCGCATGAGCTAGCTTATACATCCATTTGCTTTGTAAGATGCTTCGTACTGCCTACAAAAAAAAAAAAAAAAATCCAGTATCGAATTTTATTTTTGTTAACACACGGGAGTAAAATTATGACTGAACCCATTTTTAAGCCTACGAAAATAAATATAGAACAGATGTTCAAAGCGAATATAGTCTTTCTCGTCGGAAATCCTATGTCTGATGCCAATAAATGATGAATATAATTTTATCCGCTCACCTGAAGCAAAATCTCCTATGTAGGATTATAGATCTAACGCCACGCTACTACCTAATTAAAATAATAGTTCAACGACACCGGGTAAAAAAAAAAAATACTGAGGCTACAAAAGTAAATGTTAATATATTTCACTTTAAAGAAAAAAATATCAATAAAGACTGCTTCTTTAGGGTTCTTTTCTCCGATATAAGGGACAACCCGTTTCTTCGGCGCAATCGAGTTTTCTGTACAGCCGCTACGTATAATCAAGGCCACCGGAAGTAGATCTATCTTTCGTTGGTCTCGGTATAATTCCGTATGAGCCGCGGCCCGTGAAATTTTAACCACGGGCCGGTGGTGGCCTATCCTATATCGTTGCCAGAAGCAAGATTATGGGTAACTTTAACCTTAAATAAGATAAAAACCACTGAGGCTAGAGGGCTGCAATTTCGTATGTTCGATGATTGGATGGTGGATGATCAACATACCAATTTGCAGCCCTCTAGCCTCAGTAGTTTTTAAGATCTGAGGACGGACAGACAAAGCCGGCACAATGGTTTTCTTTCCAGAAAACTAAAAGAATGTTAAATGGATTATGGAATACACCTAGTTATAAATACTTATATAGATATATAAAAAAATATCACTCTAAAATGATTAGTAAAAGAAGTTATGTGCCATCTTCAAAGTAATAAATCCGTAAACGTGGAAATCCAACTGGTGGGTCTAACAAATGAAAAAGCGTTAATTAAAATAATTTTCTTTCTAACAAAAACTGAAAAAGCATTAATTAATCAAAATAATTTTATATATTTATAAAATATATAAAAACTTTAAAAATATATATATATATATATATATATATATATATATATATATGATATATATATATATATATATATATATATATATATATATATATATATATATATAAACTTAGTACTCTTGCATGGATTACTTTTACTTTATAGACCTAGGAAGTAACAAGATTATACACGACCTTCAAAGTAATAACTCTCTAAACATAGAAGTTCTTGCATGTTTTTGTTTTGTTCTTTTGGAAAAACCTGCCTCTTTCAGGCAGCAAGAGAGAGAGAGAGAGAGAGAGAGAGAGAGAGAGAGAGAGAGAGAGAGAGAGAGAGAGAGAGAGAGGCTTTGACTCTGACATGACAGAGTTTAATGGCTTTGGATCTTTTGTCCTCTTTGATTTTGCAGAAGATTTCACTTCCCTGTTTTATTGAACTTTCGGTAATCATTTACACTTCATATATTCCTGAGTCGGTAATTACTTATTTCGCAAGTGAATTACTGAACCGTAGGATAATGAAATGAGCGTAGTTTGTTTGTGGGAGGAGCTAGCCTATATGCTTTATTATTATTATTTTTTTCTCGTAATGATCTTAAGAATGTACCCTTTCAAGAAAGCATAACCATTCATGTGGAAACGTTTTCATAATAGAAAAACACTTTTTCAAAAAAACAAAATTATAGAATTTTTTCATATTCAACAAATAGTATTCACAATTTCTGATTATAAACAAGTGGTTTCAAGACCAATGTTAATCAAAGACTGCTTGAAATATTATCGCGTTGATAGTTACGGATTAGTTATTGACCATAAAATATATAAGTTCACAAAAAGATTCGACCACAAAATATATAAGTTCACAAAAAGATTATTTTCGGAAACGGGCTTCTTTTAAGCGGTTTTGTTACGAGGAACAAAAGAAAAAGGGTATTACATGCATCTGTTTTGGTTTTAATGAGGAACAAAAGAAAAACAAAGTATAAAACTTATATGCATCTGACCGTATATGGTTTTAATGCATCACAACAAAAATATATATATATGTATATATAAAGAAATATATATATATTTATAAAACCGTGTTATATATATATATATATATATATATATATATATATATATATATATATATATATATATATATATATATATATATATATATATATATATATATATATATATAATTCAATTCTCTTCAACAACGCTTGAATAACCTTTCATCTGCCCATTTTCATTTGTACATGACTTTCAAAGACTTTCAAAATCTCTCCAACTTCATCTAGATAAACAAGTTTCCCAAGACAAAATGTCCTTGATTCCATCCACGAGAGATAGTGATTGATCCCGATTTGTTTTCACTTCACGTCGATTGCTCCCTCCCTCCCTCCCCCTCCCCAACACTCTATTTTGTGCCTGTGCAAAACCTGTGCTTTTACAAAGCTCTGCAAGAAATCGCCTGGCTTTAGCGTCGAGACTCCTGCGAGAGAGAGAGAGAGAGAGAGAGAGAGAGAGAGAGAGAGAGAGAGAGAGAGAGAGAGAGAGATCTGCGAATTCGACCTTTTATTAAGCTCTCTTGAATCCGTCGTTCCATTATGGCCCTTCATCACGCGTTCTCGCTCTTTTCCTTGACAAGCTGCTGGTTTTGAAAACCTACACAGCGTGTTACGTAAAAGTTACGTCCCCTAAGCGACGATCACACTTAAAGGCAAAAGTATTTTAATGTCTACACATTCCTTGGCTTGTTTTAAGGTATCCGAAGAAGTGTAGCTTTGTGTGAGGGAATTTGTTATGATGCGCGAGTGTACAAAAACAAATCCTCATTCATATGTATAAGAAGCAAGGACGGATTGCTGGGGGAAAATATTCCAAGTATCATATATAATATATATATATATATATATATATATATATATATATATATATATATATATATATATATATATATACATATATATATATTTATATATACAATATATATATGTATGTATATATATATATATGTATTTGTGTATACATATTTCTACACATGGCAAAAATTTTTACAATAAGTTCCTATACATCGCGAAGTTTATTTTAAATGCGAATTTTCTTTCGCTCTGCCAAATAGTGAAGCTCACAATTTTAGTGTATTATAGAACTGGTGGCACTGGGAGTTCATGTTGGAATATTTCCGGAATGGGAATCTCATGCTAACTGATGGAAACATCAAGGGTGGATATGAATAAAAATATGAGACTGACGAGAGAGAGAGAGAGAGAGAGAGAGAGAGAGAGAGAGAGAGAGAGAGAGAGAGAGAGAGAGAGAGAGGGAAGAATTTTGTGGTGGTGATTTGTTCTAAGAAAAAAAAACGGCAAATGCCTGAATTTTCTTATATGTGACCAAAGAAGGGTTTGAATTTAGCAGATCTATCATAAAATAGAAAACAGCAGTATTTTCATTAAACTTTATTGATCTTGCAAGCAACCTTGCAGAAAATTCTCTGTGTTATTAATATGTTTTTGTTTTGATCAATATGACATTTCTGTTTTTGCTTTTATATTATCTACTTAAACAAGGGATTTATTATTGTAAAGCTTTAAAGTTTTGTGGTGGACTTACAGCAACATCAGCCTTGTGGGTAATATTATTAATAAATATTTATACATTTGCTTTATAAAGTATCTAGTTGTACCAGACTTCCCTACTTTATTGTTTTAATTTCCTCGCTTGACGTTTGAACTTATTTACGTAATTTCTTTAGCCGAATCGTACTTAAATTCTCAACTGGTGCCTTGCAAAATATATAAGCTTGGCCTTCGAAATATAAACGTAGGCAGCAACGCACCTTTCAATGCTGCAAATAAGGAGCAATGCAGACGAAACTCTTTTAAATCCCTCTCTTACGTCCCTGGAAATGCCTCCCACAGGGAATAACAGAATAACTGAAGGTTGTTGCTTTGACTGGAACAAAGCTTCGCCTCCCTTCCTTTCACCAATGACACGATTTCACCGGCGCTTTCCCTAACAGAGCCGCTGCGCCTTGTATTTCGAGTTTCCTCCGCAAAGTGAACTCCTCTCTCTCTCTCTCTCTCTCTCTCTCTCTCTCTCTCTCTCTCTCTGTGGGGTAGTGCCGTCAGTGCACCTCATGCGGTGCAATGTAGGTATTACTCAAGGGTCTTTGCAGCGTCCCTTCGGGCCCTAGCTGTAACTGCTTTCATTCCTTTTTACTGTGCCCCCGTTCATATTCTCTTTCTTCCTTCTTACTGTCCACCCTCTCCTAACAGTTGATTCTCAGTGCAGCAGCGAGGTTTTCCTCCTGTTACACCGTTCAGACTTTTACTGTCAATTTCCGTTCCAGCCATGAATGGCCTTAGTTGCCCCAGTGCTTGGCATGTCTGCCTAAAATCTATAAATCAGTCAATCAATGTCTCTCTCTCTCTCTCTCTCTCTCTCTCTCTCTCTCTCTCTCTCTCTCTCTCTCTCTCTCTCTCTCTCCAAAACAGTAATATCGCTCTCTCTCCCTCCCCCTTCAGTGATTTAGCCCTATCTCATGTTTTGCAATAATTGCAAACAAGAAACCGAAAACGTTTCCTGCTCTAATATCATCTGTGTTTCAGACGCATTTCTAAAGGCGAATATTCTAAAGGCACATGCATATATAAAAACAGCGCCACTGAATAATGTTAGAAATTACTAGTTGGTGAAAATGTGGATTCAGAGCTGACCAGTATGATTTTCAAAGCTAAGAGGTGGGACTGTTTTGGGTCAAAAGCAAAATCTGTTTTGGGTCAGAGGCAAAATCAAATAATGTCTCAAACAATTTGCATACGGTCCCATATTCTGCAGCCAAATGCACCAGAATTCACTAAAATTACCCTCAGATATTTTCTGTATACAATGAGGCAATTGTATTGAGGTTATCAAACATATTTTTTTTTTATTTAATTTTTTAAAATCAGTTTTTCATGGATGTTATCATAATTTTCAAGAAATATGTGATCACGAAAATAATTAGAAATGACCAAGGCCTAGTTAAATTCTATGAAAACATAAAGTAAGTGCCATCAGAGCAATGATTGATGTCATTTTTCTAATGATGTATCTCAACTCAAATAAAATCTGTTTTATAGTTTTGGAGTTAATAACAATATAACATCAAGAACAGCAATCTTTATCTTGCAATCAACAGCAACGGCACAGCGTGATTTACAATATATATATTTAAATATATATATATATATATATATATATATATATATATATATATATATATATATATATATATATATATAATATATATATATATATATATATATATATATATATATATATACATATATATATATATATATATATATATATATATATATATATATATATATATATATAATATATATATATATACATATATAGTATAAACACACACACACACACATATATATAAATATATATATATATATATATATATATATATATACATAGTCCATCCATCATATCGAATTCACTGTATCTTCAGAATAACACATTCACAAACGAAATTATATATGATACAAGCGTCTCTCCATGACACGATTTAAACCTCTGTCGCTTGGGATTCAACCAAAGGAAGCAGATACATATATTCGGTTAACTTGATGGACAAATGGAAAACCTTGGTTGAAACTGAGAGCCGATGACAAGCGTCATTGCTGTTGCATATATTAACTGCAATGTTTGATTTTATTCAGGAATAGTGGACGGTGTTGATTGCAATTATGAAATTTGTATTGAACCCAGAAAAGCAATGGTTGACCATGCTTCAGCTTATGACTCCCCCCAAAATGTAGAATGAATTTTATATAGAAGTGCAGAGTTTTAGTTTTCTGTAAAAGAAAACTATTGAGACGGCTTTGTCTGTCCGTCTGCCCTCAGATCTTAAAAACTACTAAGGCTAGATGGCTGCAAATTGGTATGCTGATTATCCTCTCTCCAATCATCAAACATGCCAAATTGCAGCCCTCTAGCCTCAGTAGTTTTGATTTTATTCAAGGTTAAAATTAGCCATAATCGTGCGTCTTGCAACGCTGTAGGACAGGCCACCACCGGGCCATGACTGAAAATTTCATAGACCGCGGCTCATACAGCATTATAGGCTGTACAGAAAACTCGATTGCGCCGAATAAACTTCCGCGCATTTTTACTTGTTTGTAAAGGGTGTACCAGAAAGTGATATGAATATTGTTGTTATTGGTGATATGAATGCAAACACTAACTGGAAAACCTGAACATCTTGGACATCTTAGCACCGCTGTCAAAATTACCAAATAGATCACATTACCATTAGTAAAGAGTGAAAAATAATTATGTGAAACGTTAAGATCTATGTCGCGATGGTGATGATATCAATGGTCACTTGTTATTGATATAGTGAAATTAAAATTAAACAAGTAAAAAGTGCGTATAATCAAGGCCACCGAAAATAGATCTATCTTTCGGTTGTCTCGGTATAATGCTGTAAGAGCCGCGTAGCCTATCCAGGAGCACGATTATGGCTAACTTTAAACTCAAATAAAAAAAAACTACTGAAGCTAGAGGGCTGCAATTTGGTAGGTTTGATGATTGGAGGGTGGATGATCAACATACCAGTTTGCAGCCCTCTAGCCTCAGTAGTTTTTAAGATCTGAGAGCGGACAGAAAAAGCGCGGACAGAATCAAGTGCGGACGGACAGACAAAGCCGGCACAATAATTTTCTTTTACAGAAAACTAAAACACCTGGCTTATAAATGGTAACTTTTCTTGAAGATGAATATTGATAGGCCTTTGCTTTTATTAGCCAAAGCAGGATAAATCGATCTACTAGAAAATAATACTGTGATTGGCGATAACTGGAGAGCACCCTAAGATTTGAAGTCATGGAAAAAATTGACGGAGTATATCAAGCAGACAGAACGCGTTTAAAAAGTCTCAATAGTGAAGTTAAATGAAAATCTCTGTAAAGGCCAACAATACTGAAAAAGTCAAGTATTTGCAAAGTTAGTGCAGACCACAGAATCGTAAACGACCGCCGAATACCCACTGGTTAAAAAGCAAACAAGGCAACAGGAGATATATACTGGCTGGCAATAACACCAAAACAAGAGACAACAACGGGCAAACATTTTAGCCAAGTCATGAATGAGAAATAAGACGAGGATATCGTGATGGATATGCCGGAGGCTGAGGAAGGCCTGAATATAATCCAACTGTCTGAAATACATTTATATTGATAGTTTTTCATTCAGAAGTGTTTTGCCGAACTTCAAAAACAACAACGCAGAATGGCATGTAGAAAATACTTACCATATAAAAGTAAACAATGGCTGTAAAGTAAAAGTCACAATAAACGGAAAACGGTCAAATCAGTTACATCCGCTGGAGATGAGGATGAAGTTTGCATCTAGAATTGCAGAACAATATTCGGTGGTGTTCCCTGCCAATAGCAGGAGAGGAGCCAAGAGATATTCACTATCGAAGTATAAACTGCAACCAAGAGAATCGTAAATGGGAAAGGCCGATGAGAACGCTCCTAGATGGATACACAATTCTCATTCCATTTCATATCCCTTCTAGTTAATGGTTTATGGACCACATATTCTCAGAACTACCCACGATTCCCAGATGGATGACTATGCAGAAATGTGTTTTCGGTCATGAGGTTGGCAAGATTGTGTTAAAAGATAAATGTTTTTGACGTCGTAACATACTGAAAAGCAATCAGTCAAACAAGCCCACAAAATAATAAATATATATGTGTGTGTACATATATCTAAGGAAAAGTAAGATACAGTTTTCTTTAGATTTATTCATCGAATTTTAATTTTTTTATATAGAAAACACATAATCTCTGTAAATTTATATAGAATATAAATAAAATGCAAATATATATTTATTTAAATATAAAACAAAAAACGTTATATATAAAAATACCATATGTCCGAAGTAATCAGAATTTCTAGATGACTATATTCATAGATATCTAAAAGATAGTGTGTGTGGATATCTGTGTGTGTGTGTTTATCAGAACGGCAATATTTACTCGTTTTCCGTTATGGACAGGCTTATTATTGCATCATCATGAGATAGTGATAATTTCAATTTTCTTACCATTCATCCACGGTGTAAACCAATCAGTGTAATTAATTTGCAGTAAATGGAAGTCAGCTACAGTAAGTTGACCAAATCTATTTAAATCTAAGAGCGTTCTCTATGATGTGGTCACTTTAAAAAACACTAATAAAATGGATGGTTTCACGTTCTATTGTTTCTTCATTTCTGATAAAAAAAAAGCCAGAACATTTGCATAAATAGCTCCTTTGTATCCCATTTTAATTAAAAGTATATTACATGAAATCTGGAAAAAAATCAATGAAATGAGTAATTTATTATAAACAATGGAATACATCAACAGCACTCTGGCAAAATAGACCATTCTCTTTTACATATTTCCATGTTTTTGAAATTGAATATTGATTTGATTGTGATTTTAGTTTTCTCAAATTTAACTCTGATTTCACTTTGTTTGATCCGTCTGATTATTCTGTCCGTTCATTGTGTTGTCATAAATTCATTTTGTATAAGGTTAATGAGGTAGGTTACTTCGAAAAATGTTTATTTTGATCATCTGTCCTGCAAATTACAACTCATCAAACATACCAAATATCAATGATGTAGAATCAGAATATGATTGAAAGTTATTTTATTTATGGTTAAAATTACTAAGAATCATGCTCCTCCCAGCTAAATAGAGATGTCCACCACTGGGCAATATACTGTAAAGATTTAAAAAACTGTATCTTGGCTTTTCAGCATTAGTGTACATCAATGATTACCGTAAATATTTAGATCCATTTTCGGTGTCCTTGATTATATATATATGTAGAGGATATATATATATATTGCGCCAAAGACACTATATATATTTATTTATATAAATGTTTTATATTTGTTGAGGATAACTTGTTTTATTTGCATAGATAGGTAATATTTTTATATATCCTCAAATTATATATCTATATATTTCACAAATTAAGTATCTTTGCAATTGGATTTACGCCTTATTCCTTTGTCATCCACGGGTAAACCAATTAGCGTAACAAAGGAAATGGACATCAAAAGAATAAAAATTAAAAGAACAAAAAATATGGTCAGTTTTTGTTTTCATTTACAAAAAAAAAAATAAACCAGAACCTTTTGCAAACCTTTTGTATCTCATTTAATTAAAAGTACATTACATTCAACGTGGAATTTATTGGGTAAACAATAGAATACATCACTAACACTGCGACGTCACCTTCCGTTTAGTCATATTTGATGTTTTCAAAAAAGAATATTGATCTGAGTTTGATTTTTTTTAAGAACACTGTTGTGAAACTTGTCCGCCCGAAAAACTTTTTTCATCGCCCTCAAGCTTAAAAAATAATAAATGAAACAATCATCAAACGTAAAATTATCATCAATTTTTGGGTTTTATTTGATTAAAATTAGCTTTAATCGTGCTTCTGGCAGCTATAATTGAAACTATACTTGGCCGGCATTTATATGTTAATGAACAATTTCAACTTATACCAGACCACCGAAAGATAGATCCATTTTATGTTTGTTATACGAAAATATTTATGAAAACTATTTTTCTAAGACACTAAAATAAACTTGTTTTTCAGTGTTGAGGATAACTTGTTTTATTTGCACAGAAGGTAATATTTTTCAGTCCTCAAATTATATCTCTCGTATTTCCTTAAGAATCATATCTTATTCCTTTATACTATATGGAACAATGCGGATATCATATAAGAATTATAAAAAAATCTTATTTTTTTTTATATAAATATATAAACCTATATTCAAACCTTCCAGCCCTGTAAGTTCAAAAGTACTTTACATTCATGGAAATGTCGCCACTACTAACGGCCCGTGACGTCACCTGTCCGTTAGCCGAAAATGACATTTCTCCAAAGAAAGGAATAAGTTTGAGTTTTTTTTAAAAATTCTTGAAACTCATTTGAAAAACTTTTTTTCATCGTCTAACCGTAAAAAAATAATAAATGAAACAACGTGAAACTAATTATCATCAATTTGTTGGGTCACCTATTATTAACTAGCTTTGCAAAGCAATTGAAACTATACTTGGGGCATTTATATGTTATTGAACAATTTTAACTCCCATAACGAAGTAGACTTGTATTTTGTATGTATTTATAAAATATTCTTCTGCAGTTGCTAAAATAAACTCATATATAATATATATATATATATATATATATATATATATATATATATATATATATATATATATATATATATATATATATATATATATATATATATATATATATATATATATATATATATATATATATATATATATATATATATATATATATATATACATATATATATATAGTACATATTAAATTATTAGATATTCCACAAGTTCCGGGGAGAGCTGAACATTCCCTTTTATAAAAAGATAAAATATATAATACATTCACATTCTATTCTCAGTCAAGTTATGCTGAAACGCGGCGAAAGAAAATCCCCGGGAGAAGGAAAATGAAAACATTATTGAAAGCGTTCCAATTTCCCCTGACAATTTTTGAAATAATTCCTGAGCGCAAACATCATTCCTTTTTGAAACAAGAGATTTGAAAACTCGATTCATTCCCTCACCTTTTTTTTCCGAAATTCTTCAAAGAAGTTATTTCTGACGGAAATTGGTAACATGTGAGCGAGGTTTTATGTTTTTTTTTCGTGAGTTAAGATGGAAATGAGGAAAGAGAGACGCCAGAGGAATTGTTTCTGCATGATGAAGACAAGATTAGAATGGACATTGTTCTTGAAGAATGTATGGTTGGGATTCCGGATGGACAGTAATTAGTATAATAATTAGTGTTTTATGTCTGTCATTTTCTTTTATCTTTTACAAGGAATATATTACTTTAGTTTATATTATTATTATTATTATTATTATTATTATTATTATTATTATTATTATTATTATTATTTTTATAAGAATATATTACTTTTAATTTTTATTATTATTATTATTATCATCATCATCATTATTATTATTATCAATCATTTACCACCATTATATTATTATTATTATTATTATTATTATTATTATTATTATTATTATTATTATTATTATTAATCATAACGACCAGTTGGTGGAAAGGAAGAAAAGAGATCTTTTAAAGCAAGATTAACTGCAACGTGAAGATAAAAATTATATTCAAATGAATGAGAGATAATAAATAAATTCTATAGTAAACTAAAATAACAATAATAATATCCTAGCATCATGATCATTTCAGAAGATCGTTCTCTTTCTTAACCTCTTAATCATTAGCATACATAATTGCAAAAGTAATGATATTCCACAAATTATTAGATAAGAGAACGAAAGAATTTTGAGCTGGCTCGTCTGGACCAGTTTACATAAATTCCTGAGTCACGAATACTAATTACGATAGCGTAATGTTCTTATTGAAAACGACAGTCGTAAGAAATTTGGCAGGGAAGAAGAAGCGATTTCTCTGAGGGAATTTGATGTGAAATGTGATGTCCGATGGTGAATTCTCCAAATGATGGAACAGCTATAAGCAACATTATCATATCTTTTCGTATTTTACAACTGTTGTGAAAAATGATGGCTTCAAAATGAAACCATATTGTTATGTAAAAGAAATTATTAAATGCTATACAACACAATTTCGTATCTTAAATATCTTTAAAAGTATCGTATCATTGCTCAATATGGAATTGAGAAACCACAAGATTTCCCAGGTATCTCTAGGACATCAAACCTGAAAACTAGGCATTCCAACCTCGCAGACCCTAATCTAT
>NC_089792.1:8190544-8200544 GCF_040412425.1 Macrobrachium rosenbergii | reverse complement strand
CAGTTTAGGTAGCCAGATTTTAGGAGCGTTTAGTGTACATATTGTAAGTCAAACAAATAGTACTTTACATATATTATAACTGTTGTGAAAGATGAAATAAACTGTTATATAAAAACAGAATTTTCAAATACTATAGAGCAACTATCCAGCATCTCAAAAATCCTATCATTGCTCAAAATAATATTGAGGACCATCCAGTTACCTCTGGAATATCAAACCTGCAACTCGGCATGCCAACGCAGACCCGAATCTATGCTTAGTTCGACAAAACGTGCGTCCATTGACGGCCGCGAGATTGACACAGAGATAAGGTATATAAATAATTCGAACTCGGAGCCGAGGATATGGAAAACAGGAAGAGGGGGGGGGGAGATAAAAGGGGAGACCACATTGGATTTTATGTGTCCCCTCTTGGATCCACAACGTTTGGAAAGAGAAGCTTCTGCTCTCTGCCAAATAGAATTCGGTCGGCAACTAGAGTTGTGAGAGCGAGGGAATATCGCGGATGTTCCGCCATACTTTATTCAGATGACAAGGGATGACTTTACTTTCACGACCTTTAAGGCATTTATATGTTTTGGTGTGAGTTTTACGTCCGGGGAGGATGGAAGCCCAAAATGTTACCTTTGATGTCATTTATATACAGTATATGATCTTCAAAAATGGCTGAACTAGGTTTCTTCTAGTGAAACCCACCAGTCTGTCAAAAATTTAAATGTTTCCTTTTGAATTGAGGAAATATATATGTAAATATGTTTATGTGTTTGCCTTATATATATATAATATATATATTCATATATATATAAATATATACTGTTTTTATAAAAATGTATAAATATAAATATTTATTTTTAAATATATATTTATAATTATATATATCACATTATATATATATATATATATATAATCTATAAAATTTACTATTATATAATAATAATATGTTAATCAATCAACACTTGTTTTAAATGTACGTAGCGTGATCAAAATTTAATTCAGGAAAAAAGACTTTATCAAAATTTAAATTAATCACACTCAAAATTTCCCCTATAAAGAATTACTCAAGATTTCTCTCTGAAAATCTTAACTCTCTCTCTCTCTCAAAATCAAATATGCAATGTTAAATTACTCTCTCATCGTTTAAAAGCTCATCCACCCTAACCTCACTCATTTCTCAAAGCAACTAAAATGGACTATTTAAAGAAACACAATCGTTCCTACCAAAAAAAATGTGGTTTATTATTCAAATAACCCAACAAGAAATGAATAAAACAAATACAGATTAAAATTTATAATAAATGAATTTCATCTTGTCAGATAACTAAACTTAAACTTATCATAACACTTCTGATTAAAAAGTCTCATTATACTAATAGCCTGGAAATACCCAAAATCACACATACTCCCAAATCAATAACTAAAAGTCATGTCCAAAAAAAAAACAGTCTACCACAAGTCCACAGACATCTGTCGAAAGAACTAAACATGAAAAGACTCCCAAAAATTTATGAAATACAAAACACAATAATGGAAAGTTAAAATGTTAAAAGATATGACAAAAACATAACAAAATAAAAATATAAAAGAGGTATGAATATTCATATTAAATTTCCACACCAGTTCAAAAGTTCATAATGATCAGAAAGTCATGGTAAAAATCACAAGTTCAATTTTCTCATAAAAACAGAATTTGAAACTCTACCTTTCTAGGATTTTCAAAACCTGAACCACACCAAAGCTATGATGTCATTAACTGCAGTTCTATTGGGTTAATGAATGATCAAACTCACTTTTAGGGCAGATTTTGGCATAATCTAGATCAAAGTAACGCAGTGACGAACATACATAACGCATGTTGAGATCACCTGATCCCAATATTGCTGAGCTTCTCGCGCAGTT
Source organism: Macrobrachium rosenbergii (assembly GCF_040412425.1). NCBI lineage: Eukaryota > Metazoa > Arthropoda > Malacostraca > Decapoda > Palaemonidae > Macrobrachium > Macrobrachium rosenbergii. Next base: position 8,198,648 of record NC_089792.1, on the reverse strand, counting down.
AGCATGAGGAATCAAACTATTTTGAATACAAAGATTTTGCAAAACTGACGACTTCCATCAGTACCATCTTCTTTCTTCCACGATAACATCTTAAAGCATTGAAGCTATGAAAATGCATATATGTGTTTAAATATATAATATAAATGTGTCTTGAGTGTGTGTGTGGACGTGTCGTGCGTTTATATTATATATAATATATCATATATATATATATAAAATACAGTGTTACATATATGTATAAGTATATATAGCCTAAATGAAACATATATATATATATATATATATATATATATATAATATAAAGAGGAATTATTTCTACTGTCTTTCCTTACCGACCATAACTTGTTCATAAATTAAGTTTTATATATTCTATGGTTGAAAAACTTATAATAATGAATAAATATAGCACCTTTATTTATCCCTCCTTGAAGACTGGAAAAGTTATTTGAGCATTTAAAGAATATATATATAAATATATAATATATATGTGTATATATATTAAATATATACAGCATATAAAAGTAAATATGTAAATGTACTTATAATATGTGTGTGTATATATTCACATTTTATATATATATATATGTATTATATATAATATACATAAATATATATATATATATATATAATATATATATATATATATATATATATATATATATATATATATATATATATATATATATATATATATATATATATATATATATATATATATATATCATGTATATATTTAAACAATGATTCTGAGTTCTATTCTATATGTAAAGTTATAGTGAAGAAAGAAGTTTATGATTATGTATGGTAAAATATTCGCAATGGTCATGAATCCCATGCGCCAGTGTTGTAAACATCCTAATGCTATTTTATTTCCAAACTTGACCGTTCTTTTGCATTTCGAATTCCAACCTAGACTTCTTCATTTTATCATGTTTTTGTACTTTTGTCATTTAATTTTAATGAATTGTTTGTTATCTTTTAACAATTTTTATCAACTTTGACGTTGATTTGTATTACTTGACGTAAAATTCCAGAACTCACCACTTCTGACTCTAAGTTCCGCTGTTTTTTTTTTTTTTCGCAAACATTAGGCCTCAATTCTCCGGGATTGGTTGATTGATTGATTATAGCTACTAAAACTGGCGTCACAACACTTAATTTACTGACGCCGCAATAAATTGAAAAAGGAAACTAAAAATAAATAAATAAATAACTTTAAAAGTAGTTTCATATGACAAACATCTAAACGTACGTATGTGTATACCGATATATGTATATATATATATATATATATATATATATATATATATATATATATATATATATATATATATATATATATATAAATATATATATATATACATATATTTATATATATATATATATATATATATATATATATATATATATATATATATATATATAATATACATGTATGTATGTATGTACTGTACACAGAACAATATGACTGATGTAACACAGACTTATTAACCTATAACGCATTCTCTAATAAATGTAACAGCATGCCATGAAAACCTCACTCTAAAGCAATGAACATAACGACTCTCGATTTCTCCAGCCACTGTCATTTCAAAGCATCCCATTACGCTTTCTTTCCGTCCTACTTCTCCCATCTTTCGTACGTAACACCTACATCGACAGATGTCTCCGCGTTCTCGTCATAAAGTCCTGTCTTTTTTTTAAATTGCGGTTGATTGACTCAATTAAGTCCGGCGATTTCGGTGGGATTGGCCGCGCCGCTGCCTCCCAATCAATGAATGTTCATTCTCCTCTTCCACTTCTTCTTCTTCTTCTTCCCGTCGGAAATATGAGCTCGTATTCTGCTTTTTATAGATTTCCCCAATCGGCTTGGCAAAATTGGATTTGCATGATAATGCCTCAATGAATTGTTATCAGAATTGTAAAAATCTCTCCTCCGGGTTTTTCCTCCTTTCCAGTTTTCCAGTTCTTCCTCCTTTCCAATTTTCCAGTCAGGTTCGTTCGCGTGGACTTGCCTTCGCGCACCGGTGCGGTCGTCTTCGGGTTTCCGAAAATGTTTATCGGAGTTTTATGCCGCGGAGTTGAAAGACCATATGTGACCGGAAGTTGATAGCGCGTAAGAAATGACTGAACCGTCAAGCTGACATCGTCTGCCTTCCAGTCCTCGGCTGGAATGGGAAGAAATAACGAAAAGACTAACCAGACGTTGATGTGGATCCTTAGTGCATATATACCGTAAGTTGTACAGAGAGAGGAAGTTAGAGAAACAAGTAAAAAATGCGCCGATGTTTCTTCGGCGCAATCGAGTTTTCTGTACAGCATATAATCAAGGCCACCGAAAGTAGATCATCTTTCGGTGGTTTCAGTATAATGTTGTAAGAGCCGCGCCCATGAAACTTTAACCACTGATCGGTGGTGGCCTGTCCTATATAGGCTAGTTGCCAGACGCAGGATTGTTGTTAACTTTAACCGTAAATAAGATAAAAACTACTGAGGCTAGAGGGCTGCAATTTGGTATGTTTGATGATTGGAGGGTGTATGATCAACATATCAGTTTGCAGCCCTCTAGCCTCAGTGGTTTTTAAGATCTGAGGGCGGACAGAAAAAGAGCGGACGGACAGACAAAGTCTGGCACAATAGTTTTCTTTTCAGAAAACTAAAAGCAATGTACAGGTGAGTTCATGAATAAATAAAACGATAAATGATAATCTCAAAATTTTGCATAATATGCAAAATAAACTTTAAGCTAATAATAGGAACGACAAGAGGCAGCCTTGGTGGTGTTACGTAAAAACTCGAGAAGAGGGACTTGTGTTCTCTGCTCTAAGGAGATGTGAATAACAACAAATTCCCATAATTAGAAAGAACAAGGGTTTACTCTCCCATTTTACTTATCTGCAACTCAAATGAGACTAAAGAGGACACATATTTATTTTGAAACACCATTTACTGTAAATCAAAATAAGTACTGTAAATCAAAATAAAATGATGAGAAAAATTCACAAGAAAATGAAAAAATGAACAAATCAAAATAAGTATGAAAAATTCGGAAAAAATTCAAAATAAGTATGTAAAAGAAAATGAACATCAAAATAAGTATGACAGAGAACATCAAATAAAGAGGAAAATGAAGAAAACGAACATCAAAATAAATATGACGGAAAAATTCACAAGGTGAAAATGAACATCAAAATAAGTATGAGGGAAAAATTCACAAGGTGAAAATGAACATCAAAATAAGTATGACAGAAAAATTCACAAGGAGAAAATGAACCATCTTTATTTTTACAATAAGAATCGACAGAGTGATTTGGTATCCAATTCAAGGGGAGGACAATTGCAATTAGAAAACAATCTATTCTTGCATGAAACATGCACGAATATGCGCATTATGTTCAGTTAATTTCGGCGACCATACCGGCATTAGACTGAGAAAATGAAACCACTGCAGTTTATTACAGATTCTCTCTTTCTTCCCTTTGTCCCCGTGAGTTGTAAAGTTTCTTTTCGAGTAAGATACAGAATTAGATTTGAAAAATTTGGGAGAGATAAGAGCGCAAAGTCCAGCCCAGAAGAAGCGTTTAATCCTCGCAAATGCTCCGTAATTTCTTTCACAATGCGCTTATTTCCCTGCATTCCTCTAATTAGGTTAAAAGCTCGCCCTAAAAGTTGAACCTTCTTTTCTCCTCTAATGTATTCTCAGGCTCTGGGGACACACAGCCAGTTATGAGGCATTTGAATCCTTTCTTGCTTCAAAACTGTTTCAGCGTTGTTCCAAGTTTCCATTTGTGCGGTATGCGAACAATTTCGTAGAAAAATATAAACAAGTAAAAAATGCGCCGAAGCTTCTTCGGTGCAATCGATTTTTCTGTACAGACGCTACAGCGTATACCCAAGGCCACCGAAAATAGATCTGTCTTTCGGTGGTCTCGGTATAATGCTGTATGAGCCGCGACCCATGAAACTCTCAGCCGCCCGTGGTGGCCTGTGTTGTTGCGTTGCCAGGGACACGATTATGGCTAAATTTAACCTTAAATAAAACAGAAACTACTGAGGCTAGATAGTTGCAGTTTGGTATGTTTGATGATTGGAGGGTGGACGGTCAACATACCAATTTGCAGGCCTGTAGCCTCTTTGGTTTTTAAGATCTGATGGCGGAAAGAAAAAGTGCGGACGGACAGACAAAGCTGGCACAATAGTTTTAAAATGGTTTAACGTAAATAAACGCTCATTATAAATGAAAAGAATGATTTTGTATAAATTATAAAGGAATCATGACTTTCGATGAATTGAAAGGTCAGTCCAAACCCATACTATCATGGAATAAAATTCTTTTTTCCAATGTAAAACTTTCCTGTGGTGCATCAAACGTATATATGGCCTCATAATTCTCTTATCGTTCTCTTAACTTTAACCTTATATGTCAACACTTTTCCATATTGTTTCATAATATATTTCCTTTTTTTATTCTTTATTGTAAGACCGTGATAACACATCACATGCAAGAGCAACGACACCTTGTACGTAAATGAGCGTTTGAGATATATATATATAGTATATATATATATATATATATATATATATATATATATATATATATATATATATATATATATATATATATATATATCAGTATATATATATATATAGATATATATGAATACACATATATATATATATATATATATACATACAAATATATATTATACACACATATATATATATATATATATATATATATATATATATATATATACATACATACATACATACATACATACGTACATAAACGCACGTGCACATAATATTCTGTTCTTCACCAAAATGCATTTCCATCAGCACTGTTCTAAACCCCAGAAAAAGTGTCCGTCTGATAGATCTAAAATTTTCACAATCAACCTGAAGAACAACAACTCCAACATGATGAATGACCAGAGACTTCCGTGCTTTCGGGGAATAAGAATCGCCGCGCCAAAGGCATATACAGTATGTGATGTATCACGCAGATAATATAAGGGGATTGAGTATCCAGGGCAGTTCATATGTATTCCAAACATACTCCGCCTCATAAGTTTTCGAAGCGCGCAAGAATCCGCGAGATTCGCAGCGTTTCTCTTCGACTTTGAAGTTGCATATTTTTGATTGTGAATTTCCTCGATTTTCAGTCCTCAAAGAGCTGGGAAGAATGTTATGTGTAAGAGTTAATTGACATGTAAATAGTATTAAGAGAGAGTTTTCTTCAAAGTGAATAGTTTTACAAAAAACAGAAAAATTAAATTTTTGTCCAACATTACTTGGTCAAAGAATTATTTACACTTTGTGTTCTCAGTAGCTGCATGTAAGTCATTTGGAAATTGTTACAAAAGTATTCCATCCATTGCCTCTCTCTCTCTCTCTCTCTCTCTCTCTCTCTCTCTCTCTCTCTCTCTCTCTCTCTCTCTCTACACACACACTATATATATATATATATATATATATATATATATATATATATATATATATATATATATATATATATATATATATATATATATATATATATCAAGTCCACAGAAGGATGAACGAAAGCTTTATAAATAATTTTACAAATGCATTTCGTCTCTATAAACAAGAGTATTACTGCCGATCCTCTCGTGATATATATATATATATATATATATATATATATATATATATATATATATATATATATATATATATATATATATATATATATATATATAAATATGTTTCCTGGTGCAGGTGGATCTTATGACTCACAATTATTACTTTACTCGAAAATGGCCTTGTAAGATACCCAGGACATATAAAACACAAACAAAAAAAGAAGTACACGGAGCGGAGGGCTCTTCACTAAAACACGTGGATATAAAAATAGTTATATTTGATAGCACACAAGGTCAAAAGGAAAATTAACTGAAAATACAAAATTATTCCTCCCGAAGGGGGAGCTTGGGAATGCCAGGAACACGGACCAAGGATAATTCTGCTACAGGCGTCTTTCTGAAACGATATTTGGACCCATACACATCTAATGCTGGAATTTGGGGATTGAATTACTATACTAAGGACTCCCCGAGGCGTTACTTGTGACTCAGAGGAAAGAAGCTGTGAACACGTGGGCCTGGCTTGAACCAAGGAATATCAGGGAACACAAAGTTATATTAATAAATGCAAAAGGGCTATAATCGTGACTAAATAATTTGGGTACATTACCACATTTGTAGGGGCGTAGGGCTGACGATCTTCTAAAACACGAGCGTGGACAAATGGTCTCTCCAAGGTATTTCTTCAAGTCGTTTGGGGCGGAAAAGGGCGCCCTGGGATGATGAAAAGGCCGCCGTTTAATGTCAAAGACTTGCAATTACTAAGGCCACGTGATGGAACACGGGGCACCTACGGCGATGGGATCCACGTGGCGGCGAGCGGAAGAGGAGGGCAGGGGCAACGGCCCGAGACTGGACATGTTCTCGGCTTAAACTAGCGAGCGCGTGTGATCCTGGCCCTGACCTTTTATTGCTTCTGGACAGGGGTAGGGGCGATGTCCTGACCCAGGATGGATATCAAAAAACGATTTTCTTTCCCTGTACCAAAGAAAACAGTCAAAGAATGTCCCCAAACTATTATATTTTCTCTGAGCCCCTATTACCCCGACCTTCAAAGGAAACCAACCCAAAGCAGGAAGGAGAAGAGTTTCCTAGCGGATTTTGGTCTTTGTATAGGAAGTATGTATATATATATGGTCTCTCCTAAAGAGATCAAATGTCGTTTCTCCTTAGCGTGAGATTAGCTTACTACTAAAAATGTCTTACCTAGGAAAACTTATGAAGTCATGATCCGTCTCAATTTTATGCAATCAAAGCAATCAAAGGAATAAAGCAAAAGGTCTTTGTAAGGAAGAGGTCTCGATCAAACGCTGTGAGATGAGCTTATGAAAACAGTACTTCACAGCGGAATAGAGAGATTAATTTCCAGGTAATGTCATTATTACGGAAATATATTACGATCGGGTGCTGTATTTGTGTAAGATATTTCCACTGCGTATAAGTATTTCCATTTTTTATTTATAAGTAATGATGCTTCTCTTGGCATGTAAATCTTGACGCAAACCACTAACCAGATTTTCATTCAAGATGCATATGGATTGAATTTGAAGTAGTAAGGCAGAATTACGGAAATATGCTAATAAGTATTTTCATTTTTTATTTATGAGTGATGATACTTGTACTGGCATGTAAATCTTCACGCAAACTATTATTTAGATTATATTTCAGAAAGAATATAGAATAAACTTGAAGTATTAATCGGTATATTACAGAAATATGTTAAAATTGGTAGTTATAATTATTTAGGCAATTTCAAATGCATAAAGAATTATATATATTTTATCTATTATTTAACAGTGATAATACTGCTGTTTTCAAGTACAACTTTGCACAAACAATTTCATATTTAGAATAAACTATTATCTAGAATTATATTGTATATTGCCGTCATATGCAAATTAGCAAACTACTACAGAGCTTCTCGGAAAGAACAATCTCCTTCAAAGACCCTCGTAATCCAGTGACAGTTTTTGACTCTTATGAAAGTTCCGTGAAACTTTCTCTCTCTCTCTCTCTCTCTCTCTCTCTCTCTCTCTCTCTCTCTCTCTCTCTCTCTCTCTCTCTCTCTCTCTCTCTGCTAACATTTTTTATCCCGGACTAGAATTAATTCCATTTGCTCAAAGGGAAAAACGTAACCCGCAAATTCAGTTTCTTTCTGGCTGAATAAGACGCTCCTAAGCTTTTAATGCATGAATAGGAAGTGGAAATTCTTCCCCTCGTGTTTTTTTGGGGGGAGGGGGAGTTTGGGAATGAAAGCCGGAATATCTTTCTCATTTTCCCTCGGAGGAGTCGCTGGTGGCCTGGGGATAGGATGAGAAATCCTACGGTTTCAGAGCGAGAGTTTATTTCATCTCCATTTGAGTTCTCGGTCTTGTATTTTTTTTTTTTTTTTTATTCTTGTGAGATCTGAGGTCTTGGTTTTCAATCCACGAGAATATCTTGTGCAGTTTATTTTTAATCTTCACTCTGTTTGCTCGTCATGCTTCTGTTGGGTACTG
>NC_089792.1:8158044-8183044 GCF_040412425.1 Macrobrachium rosenbergii | reverse complement strand
ACAAAGCCGGTACAATAGTTTTATAGAAAACTAAAGATGATAAATGTTTAGGATAAAAGTAGAAGCAAGCCCACAAAAACTGGCAATAATGCATTAAGCTCTATTAAAGAGTGAAAGCATCACTTTAGCTGTATCTAACTGCTTAACGACCAACACTTGCGCGTTGATTAACCCTAATGGCGGCATTAACTTGAAGTTGGCAATTGTTGGGGAGATAAAAAAAGAAGCGCAATAATTGTTTGACAAAAAAAGAAAAAAAAAAGATGTGAATATTTCCTTGCTTAAGACAACCTGCTGGAGCGGATTTTGTCGCTGGTAATTACTTTGTACCCTCTGCGAAATGTTTAGAAAATAGGTAAAAAAAAAAAAAAAGTAGAAGAGAGACAATTTTATTATATATTTTAATCACACATTCGTTTGATATCCGTAAAATGTAGCTATAATATGAATATTGAAAGTAATGATTACATTTTCTGTAAAGCCATCATGTTTTGAAGTCTTCTGCAGTAAAAACTAGAATGAAAGAAAGCGTATAATGCTGTGTGAAACTCGCAGCTACAACCGGGCAGCACTCAGTTGCTCCCCAGATGCGGTCAAGTGAAGGTGCGTTGGCGACGCCTCCGGAAAGCGCTGCCAGACGCACGATCCACAGCTAACCTAACCTTAAATAAAATAAAAACTACTGAGGAGGCTAGAGGGTTGCTATTTGGTATGATTGATGACTGGAGGGTGGATGATCAACATACCAATTTGGAGCCCTCTAGCCTTAGTAGTTTTTAAGATCTGAGGGCGGAACGAAAAAGTGCGGACGGACAGACAAAGCCGATCTCAATAGTTTTCTTTTACAGAAAACTAAAAATCATATATCAGATGCAGATGCAAATCTCTTATTAATGGTGTATACATGATACTGGAAAAATCAAAAGGCGTTGGATTATTTACTGATTTAATATAATGGCAAACAGCATTGTAATAAACCGGAAATATTGACAAAAATGACGTTATTATTGCTTAGTCATTCTTAATTAACCCCAAGCCTTAAAGTGTGCTACGGCCAGTCACTAATTGAGTTACAGTGACCATGTATCTGACTCCTTGTTGAATTGGCCATATATTTTATCTGCTATTTACTCTTGTCTTCCTTCTGTTCTCTATCTATAAATTTATGAGAATTCTCTTTTGTATAAGCTTTCATTTCGACGTAGTCATTACAGCTTTAAAATGTCAGTTTTGTCAATATCATCATCAAGAGATGCCCTACTTTCATAAGATGAAATGAAAAGTGACATTTCGGAAAAGGCGTGTAATAGCAATTTATCTTAGCATTAATGCAGTACAAAATGTCCAAAGCAAGTCGTCTAATGAGAAGTATAAACATTTCAAATCAGTTTTTATGAAAGCTGCTATGTTCAAATCGAGTTTGTTGAAATTTAGGAAGATAAAATGTGCAACTCTAATTCACACGAATTGTCTGTAATGCATTTTATTTCAGTCATTCATATTCAGTGTTTCGTGAATTCTTTAGTTTGAATTCTAGAAGTTATTTGCAGTTAATTATTTCTTTTCATAAGATAAGAAAAAAAATCAGCTGCTGGTGAAATCAATTAGCACTACCCAACAAATTTGCTTTTTAACGAGGTAGTTAATTAAGTTAGTGTTTTAAGGTGACTCAGCCGTATTAAAATGAAAGATAATTATATGATGTTGCATTTGTGCACAAAAACGATGAGTAAGTTTTAAGAATAAACCTCGTATAGGGGGAGGAGGAGTTAGTGTACCTCATGCGGTGCACTGTAGGCATTACCTAAGGTTCTTTGCAGCATGCCTTTGGCCCCAAGCTGCTACCCCTTTCGTTCCTTTTACTCTACCTCCGTTCATATTCTCTTTCTTCCATCTTACTTTCCACCCTCTCCTAACAATTGATTAATAGAGCAACTGTTTGAGGTTTTCCTCCTGTCACACCTTTCAGACATTTTCGTGTCAATTTCCTCTTCAGTGCTGAATGACCTCATACGTCCCAGTGCTTGACCTTTGGACTAAATTCTATATTCAATTCAATTCTAAGAATAAACTTAATGAAGGTTCCAAGTAAAGAAATTGTACTGTTATTTTTCGTTATGTATCATGATTTGATGTCAGTGCTATTTACAGCAATTAATTAACATGATTTGATACCTGTTTGGTTTTTATCACTTAATCAACATTCTTTTTAGGTTAGGACCAATTGATATCTGTCATTATTAAAAAGACTATTTTTACAAGAACTTAAAAGGTACAACAATGTGGTCATGTCGAGTATATTATTATTAATTAATAATTGCCTGTGCCGTGGCAATAAATGATTACGAGGTCAATAAGATTAGCGGCTATTGTTATGGCATAGGGCGTCTGTTTTTACTCCTCTCCATTTTTAAATGGCGGTATCTACTTTAAATGGATCACCCTATTCATTACTGCTTTCAAGAGTAATGAAGCCTATTCTGGCAAACGATCAGTTTTACTCATTAATATGAAAGAGTCACTTGTTTATCTAAATGTATTATTATAAATATTCAGTGTTAATTGCAGTTTTGGTTTTCTGTAAAAGAAAACTATTGCGCCGGCTTTGTCAGTCCTTCCGCACTTTTTTCTGTCCGCCCTCAGATCTTAAAAACTACTGCGGCTAGAGGGCTGCAAATTGGTATGTTGACCATCCACCCTTCAATCATCAAACATACCAGATTGCAGCCCTTTAGCCTCAGTAGTTTTTATTTTATTTAAGGTTAAATTTAGCCATAATCGTGCCTCTGGCAACGATATAGGACAGGCCACCACCTAGCCGTGGTTAAAGTTTCATGGGCCGCCGCTCATACACCATTATGCCGAGACCAACTAAAGATAGACCTATTTCCCGTGGCCTTGATTATACGCTGTAGCAACTTGTTTCTTATAATTTTTGTTCTTTTCCCAAATTTTCCAATTTACAGGTTTCTTATAATTTTTGTTCTTTCCCAAAATTTTCCCAGTTGACAGATATTATTTACTATTTGGTCACTTGAAGAGCATTTCAGTGTTCTCTCAGTATTATAAAATTCCCTCAACACGATTTGTTGATGCTGAACTTAATTAGAAAAGGGGATATCAAATCAGCCAGCGTATAGAGATCTCTATCTTTAAATTTAAAATGTAAATACTGGAAGCTTTGTTTCCACGAGGTCTTCACGCTCCTGCAAAAGCCCCCTTTGTTTCACATTTAATGAAACCAGGCAATGGGACAATAAATAACTCCTGGTTCTCTCCCACCGCTGAACATGAAAGGAATATAAATTTCAAGGTATGAGCGAATGAGTTCATGGTGTCACCTTTGAAAACCAGATATGTTTGGTAATTGCTCGAAATAATTTTTAGTCTTAATTTTGAGAGTCAGATTTTGTGCCTGACTGGTGATCTAAGTTTGTTGCAGTAGAACTGTGTCATTTACTTGTTCGTGCTATTTCCTGTCCTCATTACATAAATTTACATCTGTGAGGATGTGTGATTAGTTTTTTATGGGAAATGAAGGCACAACAATGATTATTTATCAAGAAAATTCTCACAAAAGCAAGTGTAATTTGCTTTGTCCTTCCAATTCTGACTGTCTTTTCTGCCTGTGTATTATACTATTGAAGTATCATATATACATATATATATATAGCATAGTATATTATTATTATATATATATATATATATATATATATGTATATATATATATGTTATATATATATATATATATATATATATATATTTATGTATCTATATATGAGCCTTCGATCACGCAGGAGAGGAATAATGGAAGTTATGGTTACTTCCAAATTCTGGCTTTCTCATTGAAGCGTGATGAGCTGACCACGCCAGATCTACTGCATCATCTATTTCCTGGGCATCACACTCGTTCCAGCCACTGATACCCAGTGCCAGGCCCCAAGATATCTGTGGGTGGCTTTGGTATTGCAGTGTTTGGTGGCACAGGGTTCTTGTTTGCAAGAAGCTGGTGAGATGTTTGTGAATGTGTCCGGCAATTCAGGCACCGACCTCACTTTCAGGTGCAAACTTTGCCGCTGGTCTCCTTCCTGTCCAGTGTTCTCCTGGTGGGGGTGCTGAAATATGGAGATGCTTAATCATAATAGTGAGTAGTGGCAGAAGCTGCAGACGGGTTGTGGTCGATGCTTGTCCATCACTGCAGTGGTGAACAACCCTTTTCGCAGTACTGGGGACAGTGACCACACCCTCCTCCACATATTTGCTAACTGTGGCATCTCCTGACTGTGCAGAGACCTCCAGTACTCTGTCATAAGAGATACTGAGGCCATACTGATAACAGCATTTCAACCAGGTTTCTCTTCTCCTGGTTTTGGCATAGACTGGAGAGTCCCATGTAGACTGGGGCGGTGTTTCGTCTCTTTGGAGTGTCTATGAGTTGTTGCCCTCTCTTGTATCGGGAGTAGCAGTTGAACTGCATGAGCTGTGCAATGGCCTGGTCTGACTTTGATGCTCCAAATCGTAACTGTGACTTGATGTCAGCCCCATGCTCAACCATCCCTACAAACCTGGAGCAGGAGAGAGCACACCTGCACACAAGCCTTAGAAATGTGCTAATAAAACTCGTGACTGATGATCAAGTATAGACTTTCTGAGAATATTTGCTGCTTTAGCAATGATAACTGCCTCTGAAAGATTCTGATGATTGGAGTGCGTTTTCTCCCACATCCTTTGAAATGCAAGTAATACATCTTCAAGGATTTATGAGCCTCAAGTTCTGGAATTTCTGCCAGAAGTTTGTCTTTGAGTCTCGTGGAATTTACACTCTGGTGACTCTACACCCAATTGTTCCAGACGTTGCTGGTAGAGGTGGCGGAAATATCTGCCAGCCGAATGCACTGGATCATCTGAACAAAGGTTGTTTTCAATAATGTATGTCATCAGTTCTGGACAGAACTAGGTGGGATACACATCTTGATTCTGACTCAGTGCTACCTTGGCCCTTCTCAAGGCCCTCAGGTATCTTTTCTGTTGTAGAGGGCACAAAGACAGGCATGGTGATACTTAAACTCCTGTGCAATGACATCCCCACTCAGTCAACTTAGCAAGGAGCTTGCCATCACTGGGCATTCTGCACATTCACGCAATTTCAAGTCAAGGCCCTAGTACTAGCCTGTCTGAGATCAGATGCAGGTGCCACTTTTCACAGAAAATGCAGAACTTCATTGTCATGACTGGTTCGGCGCAGTTTTGCACGACTAGTCTCAGTGTTGCTGGTCTGGTCGTGCTGGATTGTCGCTTTCTTGCACGGTCCAGCTTAGCGTTGTTAAAACAACAAAGCGACAGTTCACATGGTATTTTGCTGTACTTTTCCTGAGAATATGGCCTCTATGCTATCACCTTCATCCAGCCTTGCTGATCCATCAGTGGCATTTCATTAATTTCACTGAACATGGGAATGTTCCTGCCAGCATTGTGTACCCATCATGGTCTAGACATGATGACTTGGAGGTGATGTCAAGTGCTCACCTCTTTGTCCTTCTGACAAAGACAACACAAAACTCCAGTTTGTTTCTACTGCTCAATATTGATTGGCAATCACATTCCAAGCCATGATTTCACTTTGATTAAGGCCGAGGGTTATCCTTTTACCACTCTTAAACAAAGCAATACATTCCTGTATGGGATTCAACTAGGTTCGGTCTCCTCACACCTAGCCCGGATCATTCATCCAGTGCCATTTAAGTCCTGTGTGATCTGTACACCATCCGGTAAGTACATGAACTATCATGTACAGCCCCACACCCTTGGCTCGGCTCTCCCGTGCTACATCCCTGGCTCATTCAGGTGCGGCTATCTAACTATAGCTGGTCTGGGGCTGTTAGAAAGCATTTGGGGACACTAAACTAAACTATACTACAACTACTAGTCTAAGACTACAGGATTAGTGTGTGCTGGATTAGCTGGCACTGAACCCCATGCTGAGAGTTACACAGCAGTGATGTCACCAGTGTGCCCTGGTTGTGTGCAGACATACACTCTTTACATTTATTAATTTTCCTTCAAAATTGATGAGTTATTCGAAAGAGATGGCCCTACTAGATCTAAAACCACAGAAACCAAGATCCATGCTTAAAACGATAATTGTTGAACGGGCATTATTTCTCATTATAATTATTGTTTTTACCTTTCTTGGCAGCCATAGCCCCATATTTAAAAGGTAAACTGTACTGGGAAGCTACAGAAACATAATATTCACAAGAAATAGTAGAAGAGTTTTACCATATTGCTAGATAAAATACATGCCATTCTAGTGAAAATTAGCTGTAATCTGTCGATACTGGCCGCCATCTTGAATTTGGCCGCCATATTAATTTTTTTGCGTGGCCATGCCCTTTCTTGATAGAGGAACTTAAAGAGCACTTGTGCAAAATTCTGGCGTTTGTTTCATCATCTGAACGATTCTTATGAAATATGCAATTATCTGCTGCACTAAATTGGGCAGCACTCAGTTGCTCCCCAGATGCGGTCATGAAGGTGCGTTGGGACGCCTCCGGAAAGCGCTGCCAGACGCACGATCCACAGCTAACCTTAACCTTAAATGAAATAAAAACTACTGAGGCTAGAGGGTTGCTATATGGTATGATTGATGACGGGATAATCAACATACCAATTTGCAGTCCTCTAGCCTCAGTAGTTTTTAAGATCTGGGGTGGTTAGAAAAAGTGTGCACGGGACATACAAAGCCACTTCCACAGTTTTCTTTTACAGAAAGCGAAAAATCAGATAGCAGATGCAGATGAAAAAACTATTATTAATATTATATACATGATACTGGAAAAATCAGAATGCGTTGAATTAGTTACTGATTTAATATAATGGCAAACAGCATTCTAATAAACCAGAGATATTGACAAAAATGACGTTATTATTGCTTAGTCATTCTTAATTAACCCCAAGCCTTAAAGTGTGCTACGGCCAGTCACTAATTGAGTTACAGTGACCATGTATCTGACTCCTTGTTGAATTGGCCATATATTTTATCTGCTATTTACTATTGTCTTCCTTCTGCTCTCTATCTATACATTTATGAGAATTCTCTTTTGTATAAACCCTTCATTCTGACGTAAATATTATAGCTTTAAATGTCATTCCTGTCAATATCATCATCAAAAGATGGCGTACTTTATATAAGATGAATGAAACGTAACATCCCGGAAAAGGCGTATAATAGCAACTTATCTTAGTATTAATGCAGCACAAAATGTCCAAAGCAGTCGTCGAATGAGAAGCAAAACATTTAAATCAGTTATATTTTTATGAAAGTGCACAAACGTAATTGAGTTTGTTCAACACCCTAGGAAGATAAAACGCAACCTCTAATTCACATGTATTGTCTGTAATGCAATTTGCGTTACTGTGGTTCTTGTACCAAATACTTAAATTCAGTGTTTCGTGAATTCTTTAGTTTGAATTCTAGAAGTTATTTGCAGTTAATTATTTCTTTTCGTAAGGTAAGGAAAAAATCAGCGGCAGGTGATATAAATTACACTACCCAACAAATTGCTTTTTAACGAGGTAGTTAATTGTTATAGTGTTTGAGGCGACCTAGCTGCATGAAATGAAAGATAATTATATGATGTTGCATTTGTGTACAAAATGATGAGTAAGTTTTTTTTAAGAATAAACCTCGTATAGGGGAGGAGGAGTTAGTGTACCTCATGTGTGCACTGTAGGCATTACTCTGCTGCTCCTTGCGTAAGGGCTGCCTTCGGCCCCTAGCTGCAACCCCTTTCGTTCCTTTTACTCTACCTCCGTTCATATTCTCTTTCTTCCATCTTACTTTCCACCCTTTCCTAACAATTGATTTATAGTGCAACTGCTTTGAGGTTTTCCTCCTATCACAGCTTTCAGACATTTTAGTGTCAATTTCCTCTTCAGTGCTGAATGACCTCATATGTCCCAGTGCTTGACCTTTGGACTAAATTCTATATTCAATTCAATTCTAAGAATAAACTTAATGAAGGTTCCAAGTAAAGAAATTGTACTGTTATTGTTCGTTATATATCATGATTTGATGTCAGTGCTATTTACAGCAATTAATTAACATGATTTGATATCTGTTTGATTTTTATCACGTAATCAACATTCTTTTAGGTTTAGACCTGATATCTGTCTTTATAAAAAAAGACTATTTTTATAAGAACTTAAAAGGTACAACAATGTGGTCATGTCGAGTATATTATTATTCATTAATAATTGGCTGTGCCGTGGCAATAAATGATTACGAGGTCAATAAGATTAGCGGCTATTATTATGGCATAGGGTGTCTGTTTTCACTCCTCTCCTTTTTTAAATGGCGGTATCTACTTTAAATGTATCACCCTATTCATTACTGCTTTCAAGAGCAATGAAGCCTGTTCTGGCGAACGATCAGTTTTACTCAATAATATGAAAGAGTCACTTGTTTATCTAAATGTATTATTATAAAATATTCAGAGTAAAAGTTAATTGTGGTTGGCTTTCTGTAAAAGAAAACTATTGTGCTAGCTTTGTCTGTCCGTCCGCACTTTTTCTGTCCGCCCTCAGATCTTAAAAACTACTGAGGCTAGAGGGCTGCAAATTGGTATGTTGACCATCCACCCTCCAGTCATCAAACATACCAGATTGCAGCCCTCTAACCTCAGTGGTTTTCATTTTATTTAAGGTTAAATTTAGCCATAATCGTGCTTCTGGCAAAGATATAGGATAGGCCACCACCGTGCCGTGGTTAAAGTTTCATGGGCCGCGGCTCATACAGCATTATACTGAGACCACCGAAAGATAGATCTGTTTTCGGTGGCCTTGATTATACGCTGTAGCAGCTGTAAAGAAAACTTGATTGCGCCGAATCGGCGCATTTTTTACTTGTTTTTATAATTTTTGTTCTTTCCCAAAATTTTCCCAATTTACTTATTATTAGTTAATATTTGGTCATTTGAAGAGCATTTCAGTGTTCTCTCAGTATTATAAAATTCCTTCAACACGATTTGTTGATGCTGAACTTAATTAGAAAAGGGATATCAAATCAGCCAGCGTATAGAGATCTCTATCTTTAAATTTAAAATGTAAATACTGGAAGCTTTGTTTCCACGAGGTCTTCACGCTCCTGCAAAAGCTCCCTTTGTTTCACATTTAATGAAACCAGGCAATGGGACAATAAATAACTCCTGGTTCTCTCCCACCACTGAACATGAAAGGAATATAAATTTCAAGGTATGAGCGAATGAGTTCATGGTTCCACCTTTGAAAACCAGTTATGTTTGGTATTTTCTCAAAATAATTTTTAGTCTAAATTTTTTATAATCAGATTTTGTGCCTGACTGCCGATCTAACTGTGTATAGTTCCAATAGAACTGTATCGTCTACCTGTTCGTGCTATTTCGTCCTCATTACATAAATTTACATCTGTGAGGATGTGTGATTAGTTTTTCATGGGACCAAGGAACAACAGTACTATTTATAGAGAAAATTCTCACAAAAAGCAAGTATAATTTGCTTGTCCTTTCCAATTCTGACCGTTTCTCTACCTGTGTATTATACTATTGAAGTATCATATATATATATATATATATATATATATATATATATATATATATATATATATATATATATATATATATATATATATATATATATATATATTCAGTGTCTAGAAAGGCATTCAATACATGATAGTTTATTTTAATGCCACGCTTTCACATAACTATTGTTGCATTAAGTGTTGAAAACAGCAGCTGACTGGTTAATTATCATAAAAACATTTATTACAATACCGATTGTAACACCAGCAGTAACCATTTAAATGCTCCTTTGTAATATACTGAGGCACTACGACAAAAGACTACTCAGATCAAGTTAAACACTCACAAAGAGAAAAATACAATTAAACACAAAGGAGAGTGTTTAGCAATAATAAGCAAATAGGGACATCAAGCAGCCAAATAGTTGAAAGGATGATGTTTGGTACACGATGGAACTGTGCCAATTTTATCATTATAGATTTTCTGAAAGAAGAAAGTTCATTGTCTTTTCTTGTGCTTCTTGTCCCATTATCTGGAAATAGACAAACTTTCGAATAACAGGACAAACACAGAAAGACAGTGACTTAACAACCTTAGAATCTATAATGATAAAATTAACAGTTCCATCATTGAACACCCAAACATCATCCACTCAGCTGTTTATTGCTTGATGGTCCTATTTGCCTTATTGTTACCTTGTTTTCTCCCTTTTATCTATTTGTGTTTTAATTTGTATTTTTCTCTCCTTTCAATAGTCTTGTTTTAGCTCCCGTCTGGAGGTCTTTCTTTAGTGCTACACCAGATATTTTTAAAAAGAATTAGCATTTTAAATGAGACAATACTGTAGTGTTTAATCAGTTATTGTAATAAATGTTTTAAGATACTTTATTGAGTCAGCTTGGTTGTTTTTCAGCTCAAAATGCAAATAATGTAGTTGTGAACGTCGGCATTAGGAATAAAACTATCAGCTGTATTGAGTGCCTTTCCTGACGCCTAATAGTTATGATTTCTGAGAGCTGCAGCTCTGATGTTGGAGTATATATATATATATATATATATAGAAGATATATATATATATATATATATATATATATATATATATATATATATATATATATATATATATATATATATATATTTTAGATGCTTCCTGCATATAATGGTAATCCTCTCAAATACCTCTTTACTCCATCTGTCCAGCTATCCAGTACTTCTCCTTTCTCCATCCAACACTTCCAAGTCTTGCCCTTTTCACTAACACATCGTCCTCCATTCGTTCTACACTAAAATATTCCTAGTCACGGTTTTGTCAGTACTGCTGTTTATAACAACATCGTCCGCTTTGTTCTTTTGTCGCACATCTACTCAAACAACTCATATCATCATTTGTAACCTTCTTCGACACTTCACTCCTGTAAAGAAAATTTGGAGCGACTGTATAACGCAAATTCCAACTTCACTTTCCTCAGACATTCCTCCTATGCAGACCATCATGACAAAGCGATACGTAAACACACGCATTAAAAACACAATATTTTGCCTTTATATAATAAAGCGAACGCAAGCAAATACATGCGCATAAATTCCAGGAAATGATATCGCATAAAAACGAAATCTGGACGCAAACAGTCCATATTTTACGGCGGATAGTTCATTGGCGGCAATTTATCGCTGTCAGCTCATCGTTAGAGCAATTCGCAGTAAAGAAATTTCATAGCTCTTAATTCACAGCCTTGAAATTCATTGCCTTATAACACCGGGGATGGATTTGCTCTGGGGATGTAATCAGCCATGCAAATCCTACAGAGGGAGATTTGAATCCACATCTTTCATTGCAGTTCTTTCATTCATATATAGATCTCTTTTTAAATAAAATGTGGATATATTATATATGTGTAAAACTGTCGAGTTATTTTTCGCATTTAGATGGAATATCTAACGTAAAATTTGTTGATAACATTTTTAGTTCAGTGGAATATAACCGAGATTTTGTAATCAGTTATATCAATTCAAACAAAATATTTCCCCTGGGAAATTAACTTTAGAGAATTTTTATTCTTTTCACTTTTGGTTACAATTTCTTGACACATACAATACATTATAAAAGAGACCATGTAACCAAACATAAATATTTAATCCTCTTATCTCTTTTTTCCCGGAAAGGAAAAACAATATAAACCTTCATCTTTAAATAAAACTGAGACATTTGGGTAAAAAATCTTATATATATTTGTAGCCTTTTGAGACTCTGAACCAAAAACGTCTTAATTAAACCATATTAAAAAAGTGTATTTTAGAAAGTGTGAACATAAGTGTAAAAGCAGGCAGTGCTTCAAATTTTAATATAGACAGAAGATTTTTTAAAGTTCACATAACAGGTCCTCCTCTTCATAACTTCTTTTCAATTTTATTAACACAATGAGAGAGAGAGGAAAAAAAAAAAAAGAAAAGAACGAAGAAGGAACCAGCCTTTTGTTCAGGAGGTCAACAAAAATCGTAAAAGCTTTCCCCATCTCGTTTTTTATCAATTGCCTCCCCAGCAACATTTTCAACTACGAAAGATTAGGCCAAAATCTATATCAGCTTTATGGCTCACTTTTGACCCTCTGGGGTTGGCGGGTTAGGCCTCTGTCACCACAACCCCTTCCACTTTGCATAATCATTGCCGAGTACCTTTGTCAAATTTATGCCCTTTCGGTTTTATATATGTTTTTTCATAAATTACTTGTGCTTCTCTGAAAGTCTTTTGTTCCTAAGTTCGCCGCTGATTGTGAACTCGCAAAAGTTTGTCTTTTATCATCCGAGACTTCCTAAAAAACAAGGTGATTTTTCGTCTACTTTTGTATATAGTTGTAATACTAATGGTCTCCCTGTTGTTCCCGTTCGTTGGGTGGAGTAAATGGTTGCCATGTAATTTACGTAATTACGGTTAATATTTCTTATGAAATGTTTTCATCGAAGCATGGAAACACGAGGAGAGTATACCTGTAGAATGGCATTAGTTAAATTACGGGGAGGGATTGAAAAAAGATATTAAATACAATGAGCTTTAGCGATACGCACGTTTAATGAACAGTTTCTTTGCAATCTGTGTATATAAAAAAATGAATAAATATCTGTACTCACAAACACACGCGCACACACATTTATATATATATATATATATATATATATATATATATATATATATATATATATATATTTTATATATATATATATATATATATATATATATATACATATATAACTATATTAATATACATATAAATAATGTACCAATAAAAAAGACTTAAGTTACAATAATATTCTTAGCTGTTCCGATAGGCATTTAATCTTCCTGATAATGATATCCAGTTTATACTGGCAACAGTTCGGTCACGCTTATTAAGATCCAGTACATTTATTCAGACCTCCATATAACAGAGCTCAAAGGAAAAGAGAGAAAGTACTTACTTGAACTGTTTATTGTATTTCATATTTAATGTACCCTATTGTCAGATATACATCATAAAAAAATAATAAATGAATAAATGACATACGTTCTGTCATAGAGATAATTTTATTAAAACAAATACAATGGTATTATTGAGAAGATTAGAACCGAAATTTAATTTAAGTAATTTTATATCAACGAATATTTCCTATTTGCTACTTCCTCTTAGAAGGTCAGCCTAACAAAAAAAAAAAAAAAAAAAAAAAATCGGCCCATAAAAAATTTTATTCTTATCTTCTTTTCTTTAATGATTACAAAAACACAAAATTGTTTAAATGTTTTAGCTTTTTGGATAATTGCAGCAAATACGCCCGCCTTTTGAAACTAGGCGGTACAAAGAACGAGCGCAATAGTTGCAGAGCTTTTCTTTTTTTATAAGCAGGAAAAAAAATGATAATAAAAACCGTGATATGCTGTCGCTGGGGAAAAGCATTTTATGCAAGAAGTGTCTAGCGTCTCCTTGACGTGGTAAAAAAAGAGTGTCAGAAATAGCTGGCTTGCAGTTGAAGATTATTCAAGTGTTCCCACCAATCTCAAAAGAATTTTCTGCAATAATAATCCATTCGTCTGTTGATGAAAAGGTTGGAAATGAATCTAGAGTTTCGTAACTTTCTTTCTAGATAACGATGTATTGAAAGTGATAGCCAATAGTTTTCGCTATGATGAGAAAATCCAAGAATTGTGCAAAAAAAAAAAAATGTCCGCAAAACAGACATTTATTTTCACCTCGCTTTAATCCAAAAAAACGCAACACTTTGGGAAGGATCTGGGGTATATATATATATATATATATATATATATATATATATATATATATATATATATATATATATATATATATATATATATATATATATATATATATATATATATATGTGTGTGTGTGTGTGTGTGTGTGTGTGTGTGTGTGTGTATATATATATATATATACATATATATATATGTGTGTGTGTGTGTGTGTGTGTGTGTGTGTGTGTGTGTGTGTGTATGTGTGTGTGTGTGTGAAAATGGAAGATGATTATATCATAACACACCTTATGGCTTTAACGTTTCCTGCTATGACAGGTATGCCTAGTGGATAATCTAACCAAACATGTTAGGAATGGTCTAATCCCATAACCCTCATTCTGTAAAAAAAAAAAAAAAAAAAAATCTAGAACTACCTCCAATACTAATGAGTGTTTTCTGGCGAGTCTTAAAGTTTCCTTCCTTTGCACGTTGTTTAAATCACTACCATTTTGTTTAGGCCTGATTTCCATTTTGGAATTGAAAACCTATGAATATTCTGCTGTAAAAATCGTGACTTTGTTGTGTAAATAAACTCATTTAATTTTATTAGCAATGTTAAATTGAATGGTCTTGTGTTTGAAGAAAAGAGGTGACTTTTACTTTACAGATATCTATCCAATAGTCGTAAGCCATTACAACATACAAACAAGTAAAAAATGCGCCCAAAGTTTCTTCGGCGCAATCGAGTTTTCTGTATATCGTATAATCAAGGCCACCGATATAATCAGTGGTCTCGGTATAATGCTGTATGAGCCGCGGCCTAAGAAGCTTTCACCACGGCCTGGTGATGGCCTAGCTTACATCGTTGCCAGACGCACGATTATGGCTAACTTTAACCTTTTATAAAATAAAAACTACTGAGGTCAGAGGACTGCAATTTGGTATGTTTGATGATTGGACGGTGGATGAGCATCATACCAATTTACAGCCCTCTAGCCTCAGTAGTTTTTAAGATCTGAGGGCGGACAGAAAAAAGTGCGGACGGACAGACAAAACCGGCGCAACAGTTTTCTTTTACAGAAAACTGATACACACATCTGGTTACAAGGTTTTCGATGTGTTCCCACGCCCACATAAAAATCTTGGTATCTTTTCATGGACGGGATATTACAGCTCTTTCCTCAAGGTTGCTTATGCAAGGACTTCCATAAATAAAGGTTCTTGTAAGCATCATATCCATCAGCAGTTTTCTTTCAGTGGAAGCTTGACAGTATTTGAACGAAATAAAAAGGAAAAAATATACATTATATAGTGATGGAATTCAGATAGGGTGTAGAAGCAGGCAGGAAAGGGAGAGGAAAGCATCAAGTGAGGAAAAGGAGGAACAGGGAAAGGTAAGACTAAGTTACAGGGGGAAAAGTGGTCGTTGCAAAAGGGAGAAAAAGAAAATAAACTTTCCCAGTGTCAGTGAAACTATTTTTCACTATTTTAGGCGCCGTCTGCGTACAAGATATAGTGTAATTCCCGATCGTTGTGAACCACAGCAATATAAATTTTCTCATGCAGATTTAATTTACTAAATTTAGTATACCTTTAGTTTTCACCTCATTTAAAAGCATATTTTTTTTGGTACCTATTAGTGCTGGTGAGTCATTATAAAGTATAACAGACTAAAATTTTTTATTGAAAATGCTTACTTGCTTTCATTAAACTCAAAGTTTACTGGCTTAGTCTGTAAATAGTTAGGAAAAGGTTATTAGTGAAAAAATTAGATGATAAGCATATACCGCATTCAATGATGAAATTGTGTAAAATTTCGCAAAATAAACCAGTTTCCAAATAGATCAGAACTAGAAAGAAACAAGAATTCCTTCGGCGCAATCGAGTTTTCTGTACAGCCGCTACGGCGCAAATCAAGGCCACCGAAAATAGATCTATCTTTCGGTGGTCTCGGCATAAGGCTGTATGAACCGCGTTCCATGAAACTTTAACCACGACCCGGTGGTGGCCTGTCCTATATGGTTGCCAGAAGCACGATTATGTCTAACTTTAAACTTAAATAAAATAAAAACTACTGAGGCTAGAGGGATGCAATTTGGTATGTTTGATGACTGGAGGGTGGATGATCAACATACCAATTTGCAGCCTTCTAACCTCAGTATTTTGTAAGATCTGAGGGCGGACAGAATAAAGTGCGGACGGACAGACAAAGCCGGCATAGTAGTTTTCTTTTACAGAAAACTAAAAACTAGGAACTCGGGGAATTTCTTCTAGAAGATACAAGATACATGATTTAAAGATTCCCCAAGTAACGTCTTTTTACTTTAGACCGACAATTCTTTTGTAAACATATGCAGCAATGATATAACTGATATTTCATATGCGTCACTGGCAAATATGCATGTCATCGCACAATTAACTGCATACTGAATATTTTTGAAATAGCAAATATAAATCATGATTAAGGGAAAATTATGATTGGTTTATATATACATAAACATATATACAGTATATATATATATATATATATATATATATATATATATATATATATATATATATATATATATATATATATATATATATATATATATATATATATATATATTATTTTAAATCACGAAAAAAGGTAAAAACGTGATGATTATACGGACAAAGTTACAGCCACGAAGGAAAAGGGAAACAAATGAGATACTAAGTATTTACGACTTATTACCACCATATACGTGTATATACGCCCTTGTCTGTGTATATCCTTAGTTGCTGTCACCATAGCTTGGTAACAAGACGAAAGTACTAAACACACACACACACACACACACACACACACACACACACACACATATATATATATATATATATATATATATATATATATATATATATATATATATATATATATATATATATATATATATATATATATATATATATATATATATATATATATGACTATTTATCACATCACGTGATGCATATACAATCAGAAAGCTCTCTTTAATATCCAATTCACTCTGTAGAGTGAATTTGTGAAATTCAATACACACACACATATACACACACACATTCATACTTCTCTCTTGTGAAATTCAATATACCATTCACCAAAGAATTTACAGGTGATGCCAAAGCCATAAGTATGCACAAAACACTATGTTTCCATTTTAAACGCCAAGGGTTATGTCAGTCAAGTTGACTCTGACAGTATCAGCTGGAACAAAAACATTTTTTTTCTGGGGCACCGAGACCTCTCTGAAAGATGATCTGCCCACTCAGAGAAGTGTTAAGGGATAGGTTGGAGGGGGTGGTGGGGAGGATCTTGGGAGAGGGGGATGAGCTAAGGAATTTTTATGTATATGGATGATAAAGGCAGATGCCTCGAGACGGTTTGCATTAAATTCAAAAGAGCAATGGCTTTAGAATCATTGAAACCACAACACTATTTTCTTTGCGACATTGAAGCGTCCATCTTATTGTAAAGTTGCATCGCAATTCAAAGAGAAAAGAGTTAGTCAGCGCTTATGAACAAACATTCTAATGAAAGTCATCAATGAACTAGCAGCTCTTACCTGTAAAAAAATAGTGAAACTCACTCAAAAATATATGAATTCATAAAAATCTCACAATAGCATGAGCCACTAAAATATTGAAGAAATCCACAGTGGTGTAAACGTAAGTACGACATATACTAGAAATATATATATACAAACGAGAGTATTAGCAAACCTCCTCGACAACCATTTTTGAGAAGGAGAATCGAGCAGGTTTCTCGAAAGCTCTCGTTTGTATATCAAGATACGAATTGTTATCATCAAAATTACAATGAAAAGTGACTCGTTTTACTAATCATTCAAAACCTCCTTTAATTTCGTAAGTTCTTGGAAACACTTTATTTTATTTTTTAATTTGCATTTATCAGGAGAGGGCCAGAACCATAATTCGATTGTTGTGGATGTGTTCCGGGGTTCACACACTTTTCAAAGTTTTATATGAATTGCTTTGGGAATCATCAAAATGGAAAACGAAGAATTTTGAACGCAAACAAGTAACAAATACAAACATTAATCTGTAACACATCTCTTACTAATCATTCAAAAAGCTCCTTTAACTCGTGGAAGACATTTCAGTTCTTGGAAACACTTCTATTTTATTTTTTAACTCGAAAACTGATTCACTAATACGATATCAGTTATTTTCACCCCCTTCCACATCATGGTGCCAGTGGTCTTAGAACCAGATAATTCGATTGTTGTGGTTATGCTGTTCCATTTATACATATATATTCAAGATATTTTTTCCTTTCCATGCAATTCCTTTGGGAATATCAGATTCTAAAATGGAAAACGAACCCAGAATTTTAGAAGAGAGAGAGAGTGTTCAAACAGTCCCATGTAACAAAGAACAAACGTAAGGTGTTTTGAATTTTTCCATGAGTTATGTCAATAAGGTCCCTTTTCTATTCTGGAGCGCTTTCACTCAGGCCAAACTTATGTTGCATTATTTCTGTCAGTTGTTCCTCCTCGCCTCAACACAGAAAACACACACACAGGAACACACACGTTGTCGCTCACGCTTTTTCACAAAGGAAACACATATATATATATATATATATATATATATATATATATATATATATATATATATATATATATATATATATATATATATATATCTATATATATATATATGGCCAACTCTCAGGGCTGCCATACAAGTCTAAAGAAGTCGGAAAAACTCTGAATGTCAGCCGATACATTTTTTCCCTGTCTTCTGACTCTCTCTCTCTCTCTCTCTCTCTCTCTCTCTCTCTCTCTCTCTCTCTCTCTCTCTCTCTGTTAAGATAGCATGACATTTTACTTTTTACCCCTTCTCACCCCCCTTCTTATCACTGAAAACTATGGATTTGATGATTTCTATCTTACTCAGAAGGGATAATTCGAATGAAACCGTTTTCAGTTGGGGAAAATCGCTGGTATGTCAGTTACTTGCCCTTCCCACCCCACCAGGTTCCCTTTTGGTGCCAGTGATGTCTTACCACCACGAGTGAGTCAGAAATTATTTTCCAGATGTGTTGATGATTTCATCTTATTTGAAATTCGAATGAAAAAATGCATCGGGAAGTTGGGGAAAACTCCTCGTTATGTTAGCTTGCCCAGGTGGAACATACATACATCCATTTACACTTGTATGGCCCATATACGCCCCTTGCTTATCCATATATATATATATCCTGACGAGTCAGAAATTTATTTCTGTTATGATTGTGTGTTGATGATTTATATATATATATAATATATGAAATGTTGTCCATTGGGTCATTGCTGAGTCATGGGGAAAACTCACTGGTGTGCTATTCTTGCCCACGATTAGGTTCCGCTTTTAGCTTGGCCCAGCCAACGCCCATCTTTTCTGGGTTCGATCCCGACGAAGAACAAATGTGTTCCATCCGTAACCTTATTCACTCAAAAGTTTATGAAATGTTTTCCAATTTCCAAGTTGGGGAAAACCCTGGTATCAATACGTCCCTTTTCCAGGTAATTCTGGTGCAGCTCAGGTTCCGACTTCTTTTAGGCCAAACTTATGTTGCATTATTTCCACCAGTTGTTGCGACGTGAGTCAGAAATTTATTTCTGTTCCACACGTGATTGTTGTTGATGATTTCTATCTTAATTCAAAGAAAGGAGAAATGTTGTCCATTGGTCTGCTGAGTCACAAGAAAACGTTGTCAAGAGGAATTTGCAGTTGTTTCGATTTCTTTTTAACGTTGTCACCTGAGAGACCTGGGTTCGATCCTGACGTGAGTCAGAAATTTATTTCTGTTCCACACGTGATTGTGTGTTGATGATTTCTATCTTATTCACTCAGAAGGATAATTCGAATGAAATGTTGTCCATTGGGTCATTGCTGAGTCGGGAAGTTGGGGAAACTCGCTGGTATGCAAGCAGTTATATATGTCAGGTTATACTTCTTTTAGACTTGTATGGCCCAGTGGGTATATATGAGATATATATATATAGAAATTTATATGATGTTGATGATATATATATATATATATATATATAAAATATATATGTATAATATATATGTGTTTATATACATATACACACACTATATGTATATTTGTGTATATATATATTTTATATTTATTTATTATATATATATTTATATATATAAATTTAAAAGAGTAGTTGACAAGGTACAACAGGAAACCCAAACTGAATAAAGATAAATTAGAAGTAGTAATTTTTGAAATATATACGTTCTGTATTTACAAAAGTGCCTATTGAGACTATTGTAACGATTCCAAAATGAATTTGTACCTGAATGTATTTGCTTTGCCACTAAGTCAGTAAAGTTTTGGAATTATATAAATGCATTTTTGATTGTAAGTTCATTTTGTTTTGAGTATTTTAAGTTCATTTTGTTTTGAGGATTGTAAGTTCATTTTGTTTTGAGTATTTTTAGGTGTTCTGTGGAAAAGAGGTAATATATGATTGATGTTTTTTTTTTTTAAGCAGGCAGCTGAGTTTTTTTGGTACTTTGTGAGAGAAGGTAAAAGGGCAGTGTGAGGAGAAATGCGAGAGGTGAAGAATAACAGCGTCTGGGGTAGCTATAAGATACTTGGGAAAATGGTAACGACTTTATTTCCGGAAGACTTCGTGGACGGGTAAAGGAGTACAATTGTCTTACTTGGGTGGATAAATAGTTGAAAATGAATAGGTAAGGATAAAAGTTATAACAGTGAGCGTAGATAATCCAGGAAGGCAAAACAATGCTTGTGGAAAAAGGAGAGAGTCTGAACTGTCCCGAGGTGGGTTTAGAGAACATGAAAGAGTGGTTGTCCTAGATGACATAAATGCAAATGTAATTGACAGAGAAAGACATCGTGTTTCTTGGAGGCAGAAAGTTAAAGGAGTCCCTATGAATGTATGGTATTGTAAGAATGTTTTTGATAAGGACTTGATTGTTGGGAATTTTTGGTTCCTAAGGAAACTGTTTATAAGCATACGTTATTGTAGGAAAAAGCATTTGCTAGATTATGTGTTAATACATAGCAGATGGATGTAGTGAGCATTGGAGTAGTTGATTATGAGCTAGAAAAGATAATCTGATAATATGGCTATAAATGTAAATAAGGAAGTGCAGTCATGCAGGGGGAAAATATAGGAAATTGATTAAATTTTGAATAGGGATAATGCCATAGATATAAAAGGAGCAGAATAGGAGTATATTAATATTTGAGGCTGGGATCATAGGGACAACAGGATGTTTGCGTAAAAAAGTTTAGTTAAGGGAAAAAGGAGATTAGTTCAGTCAAAGTTGCAGGACAAAGCAGATCTTGTGTAGACAAAATTGAAGATATATAACTTATGCATAAAGAAATTGAAAAAGAAAAAGAAGTCATGAAAAAAAAAAGAGGCGAACCAGAACTTTAATGAGAAGAAAACGATGGTTAATAAAAGCAACCGGATCTCCCACACACACATGTATATATGTATATATATATATATATATATATATATATATATATATATATATATATATATATATATATATATATATATACAGTATATATATATATATTTTATATATTAATATGCATGTATATATACATATATGGTATATATTTATATATATATATATATATATATATATATATATATATATATATATATATATATATACATATATATATTTATTCAACTTCTGTAAAAAAAAGATATCTGGGCGCTTGCAATTTCTGACGCAAATTTTCACATTAGCGTCGTCACTTGAGTTCACTCAAAAATTAAGGGCCGGGTGATTATATGACACGAGGAAATTTGACAAAGTTAAGCTGGCTAAACTTTCTTAATTCAAGTGCTGAAGTATGAAAAGTCGGGTGAATTAATTAACTTATTTTGGAAAAAAAAAAAAAGATGATTCCTCGGGGGTATCGGGATGATCGTTAACTTATTGGAAGATGAGAAGAGAGAGCAGAAGAGATGAGGATGGTGAGATGGATTGCTGGAATATCACTACTGGAAGGAGGAGAGTCAAGATATATCAGAAGAATGTTTGGTATATGTAATGTAAAGGAGAAGGCTAGGGAAGCTTGTCTGAGGAACTACGGCCATGTAATAAGAAGAGAGGAGGTGGAACCAATCAAGAGAGCCAAGAACATGCCAGTGATGGGGATGAGGAGGAGGAGGAGGAGGAGTGTGGGGCGTCAGCGGATCAAATGGATGGATGTGGGTGAGGTGGGACTGGGTGAAGAAGATGAGGGGTAGAACTAGGGGAGAAAGTTTAGAGAATAGAAATAGATGGATACAGTTGATTAATATGGTCGAAAAGAAGAAGAAGAAGAAGAAGAAGAAGAAGAAGAAGAAGAAGAAGAAGAAGAAGAAGAAAGAAGAAGAATTTTTCGACACATAGGAGGCATCACGACCTAGAAATAGAGTTCTTGGTAAAGAATAATTTTAGTGCCTAACTTCTCTTAACTTTTTGGCTGGCTGGTTAGCCTGTATCACTAAAAATTAAAATCAAAATCTCTGTGCCAACCCAAGAAGAGTAACGTAAAAAGATAGATATATAAGTCTGTGAAAACCAGCAATACCTATTAAGTTGGACTGGATTGAATATAGAATTTAGGTCACAGGCCAGGCACTGGGACTTATGAGGTCATTCATCGCTGAAACGGAAATTGACAGTAAGAGTTGGAGAGGGTGGAAAGTAAGATGGAAAATAGAGAATATGAAAGGAGGTACAGCAAAAGGAACGGAAGGGGTTGCACCTAGGGGCCGAAGGCACGTCGTAAAGTACCGTAAGTAATGCCTACAGCTGACGGTCCTACCCCCCTACGGGGAGTACGTATTAAGTGATATGGATAAAGCAGTGAGCCTCTATTACTAAAAATTAAAAAAAAATTCTATCCTAACCAAGAAAGACAAATATATAAGTTTGCGTTCAATAACAAGACCTATTAAGTGATACTGATAAAATAAGAAAATACAGAATTTAATGTTAAATAAGATTTATTATTCTTAATAAGAAGAAACTACATGTTCTTCAGTTTTCAAAATCAAAAATCAAAGTCCAGGGGGAATACTGTAAAGCTGAACTCGGTTCAGTGGATTCCTCGAATAAGGTAAGTTGAAATGTATCAATGATTTATAGTAACGTTCACAATGTCAAATTATCCTTTCTGCCTCGTTAGCAGTTTGCTCAATATGCCCATGGACATATCATGCTTTTGCAGCACAGTATAAATAATAGCGGGATTGCTTCTCCTCTGAAGGTGACACAGTAATCCGTTGTAAGCGCAGAAGGCACTTTATTGCACTGAGGATTTTTAAATTGTTTTTGATTGTGAATAGCCAGACTACAGTCAACCCCAAATGCCAAATCAAAGTCCTTCAAAAGAAGGCATCGTGCTTGTCCCATACAAATGGGAAAACAAGCACGTTAAAAGAAGAAGATGCCATGATAAAAATGTATACTTACCACCATACTAACATAACATAATATAATTTTCTTTCCAAATGCATAAGATATGTCAAAATAAATTACCATTGCAAGGGTACAAACTGTTTACTAATACATTGCCATTAAGCGCCATTCAGTTACATTATTCTGCCCCTCAGCCTTGGTATACAGAACAAAGCAATTCTCCAAGGAGATCTCGTACCCTCTGTTTCACTGAAAGATAACAGACCTTCTTCAATGAGGGAAAACAAATGAGATCCAATTAAGATGAAGAGATGAAGAGGAGAAACGGCCGCTATCGCTGAGCATCTAGCTTGTTACAATTTTCTGAGAACTGGTGCGTATTTGTGCGCGGGTTATTGCGCTTTACTTTCTCTTGGGGGACGAACGCAGGAGAAAGAAGTAACACAGTGCTTATATAAATTCTTTTCCCGCTGAAGCAAGAAACTGATGGATGACTTCTGCCCTTGTGTTTATATAACAAGGCTTCTGCTTTATTTCCTTTAGGTAAGCAAGAGTGCACCTCATGCGGGCATGGCATTACTTTACGGTACCTAAAATGGAAGCAACCCCTTCCGTTCCGTTTATCTACCTCCTTTCAATTCTCTATTTTCCATCTTACTTTCCACCCTCTCCACCTTTTACTGTCAATTTCCGTATCTGCAACAATACAAAGCTGAGAAAAATGGTAGATACCGCAGTTTTCCCCTGCCTTACTACTGATTTTGCAGATACTGCAAATGGGACCCCCTAAATACTCGGGAAAAGCATTGAAGAATCGTTCTGAAACTGCAGTAACTTGTGTAGTAGTGTTTCATGGGACCAATAGGTGGCATATCTCAATTTCGAAAATTGTACAGATACTGCAGTTTTCCATTTTAGGGCAGAAGTCAACCCTCCGTTTCTTGCTTTAAAGGGAAAAGAATTTATATAAACATTGCGTTATTTCTTCAACATGTCCGTGTAGGCAAAGCTGAAAAATACAAGTTTGATTTAACGATAGACGGGCAACTAAAGATACGGGAGATGAAGGGGAAAAAGCACAACGATAGAAAATTCAAAACCTAGCAGAAATAAAAAACAAAATAAAAAAACAACGAAACGGAATATATTTAAAAAAAAAAAGGGTTAAATGTTATTTTTAAATACGAAACTGCAGATATGTCCAAGTGGAAGTTGATTAAAAATTCTCAGTTCACCTACTGTTTCCATTTGTGCATTTTTGAGTTTTCTGAAAAAGAAAAATATTTTGCCGGTTTTGTCTGTCCGTCCGCACTTTATTCTGTCCCAACTTTTCTGTCCTCCCTCAGATCTTATAAACTACTGAGGCTAGAGGGTTGCAAATTGTTATGTTGATCATCCACCCCCAATCATCAAACACAAGTAGTTTCTATTTTAAAGGTTAAAGTTAGCCATAATCATGCTTCTGGCAACGATATAGATAGCCACCACCGGGCAGTTTGTTTCATGGACCGCGGCTTTACAGCATTATACCGGACCATCGAAAGATAGATCCATCGGTTAAAGTTTCATGGAACGCTATACAGCATTATAGGGGACCATCGAAAGATAGATCCATCGGTTAAAGTTTCATGGACCGCGGCTCATACAGCATTATACCGGGACCATCGAAAGATAGATCCATCTTTGGTTGCCTTATTTATCCGCTGTAGCGGCTGTACAGAAAACTCGATGGCGCCGAAGAAACTGGCCATTTTTTACTTGTTTTAGTAAGAGCTGCTAAACACTAGCT
>NC_089792.1:8135544-8153044 GCF_040412425.1 Macrobrachium rosenbergii | reverse complement strand
ACAAGTAGATTCTTACAACACAAGGAGAATTGTTTTAAGGTTGTAGAGATATGCTGATATATTGAAACTATTCATGTTTCTCCTTTCGTTAATGAAACAGGAAAATATTTATGTAAATATTTACTTTACAAGTGATCATCAGCATAGTTAGATGTTCACACTGAAATATTGCGCTCATTTTACGCAAATAAATTTCCAGCAAAGTGACAGATATAGGTAAATTATTCGTACGAAATTCATGTAGGATACTTGTTATCGGTTATTAATTCGAATAGCGTTAGGTAAAACGGGAAAGGTGAGAGCTTCATTAAATTTAATTGAACTTGCCCATTTTTTTCCTTACTCTTCCTCTGTGTTATGGAAAATGAAATCCTTACTTGATTTTAGTTTTCTGTAAAAGAAAACTGGTCCGCACTTTTTCTGCCCACCCTCAGATTTTGAAAACTACTGAGGCTAGTGGGCTGCAAATTGGTATGTTGACCATCCACTCTCCAATCATCATACATACTAAATTGCAGCCCTCTAGCCTCAGTAGTTTTTTTTATTTTATTTAAGGATTAAGTTAGCTATAATCGTGCATCTGGCACCGCTATAGTACAGGCCACCACCGGGCCGTGGGTGAAAACTTCATGGCCCACGGCTCATACAGCATTATTACACTATACAGAAAACTTGATTGCGACGAGGAAACTTCGGCGCAAATTTTACTTGTTTTTATGTTCTACTAGTGTGTGTTAGCATAAATATTACAATTATCAAAAAAGAACATGAATAACATTCCGAGTGGCAAAGCGCAGGTATATGTTTATCAAACATTTTGAAGTTCTTAATTGGGAAGGAAAAAGATGAAAATTTAATCAAACAGAAATAGCTACGAGAGTTTTCAAGTCACCTTTCCATTTTGTTTATCATGGTTTGAATCTTTTTGTTAAACTCATCCACCAGAAAATCTTTGATAAGGTCATAGGTTGTTGTTGTATCGTAAACAAACTAATATAATTCAAGTGGTTTTTTCTTCTCTACTCACGTATATCGTAATTGTAAATTTAGGTTAGGTTAGGTCATCAGTTCTTAAAACTGCATTTGTCAACTAAACCCTCTGAAGAATATCGACACCTTGTCACAATTCTAGTTCAGTTACATAAATTTTAGGTATTACGGGAAATTTTATCTTCCTTTGGAAAGATTTAAATCTAATAAACTTTTATTTCTTTTTTATTTTAGCCTTCCAGTATGAAAATATTGGAATATTTAGCATGCATTCACCTCACATCAGCTGTAGCAATCAAAATATATGTTTTCTTTTGTCCGTCAAATCACCCTGGATATCACAGATACGAACTGAAATCCTAAAATGAAATCAAGGAAAAAAAAAAAAAAAAAAAAAACAGAAAATAGAAACGAAAAATAACAAAAAAATATTTAGAATTCGACGATTCAATCTCGATAGTAATTAACCATGCGTAGTCGATTTTGTTATCTTCATATGTATATGTATATGTATATGTTTGTTGTGTATATATATATATATATATATATATATATATATATATATATATATATATATATATATATATATATATATATACACACACACATATATATATATATATATATATATATATATATATATATATATATATATATATATATATATATATATATATATATATTATTATAGAAACAACCCATGAGAGTGAAAATTTGTCTTCGAAGAAGTGTACTCTCATGTTGGTATCTGGTCTTTAATTTTTGGGAAAGAATACATATTATATATATATATATATATATATATATATATATATATATATATATATATATATATATATATATATATATATATATATATATATATATATATGTAATTAATTGTGATTATGGAAATACTAAAATTATGAGCAATTTATTTACAGTATATGCTATGCATATTACGAATGAGTAAGATGTATTCCCTTTCCATGCGCAAGAGGAAATTATTTCCAAGGAAATATCGGTGATTAAAAGAGCTCTCGGCCTTCCCAGAAAAATGGAAATGTATTATACAAATTGAAACTTCCAATATACTAATGAAGGTTAGCAAACAACCTCAGCATAGGGCGGTGGCTCTCTCTCTCTCTCTCTCTCTCTCTCTCTCTCTCTCTCTCTCTCTCTCATCATCCTTTTTGATGAATAACACCAGTCATTAAAATCCATTCTATCAGGTATGACATGGATTTACTCAGAAAAGGACTATATTACAATTCTCTGAAATCTATTTTGTCGGGTATGTTATGAATATATTCAGAATATAATTTTATATTGCTGTTCCATTTAATGTTGATAAACTCAGTGTTTCACTTTAAATCCATGGGACTCCAGGTAAGATGACAATAAATTGATAAGTACTTTACTAAAATATTTTCTAGGCGTGTTTGTTGGTAGAGCTGTACATTTAATCATAGGAGAATAATTTCATATTGCCTACAAGTTAGTCATAGCGACAGTATTACAAAGTAAGGCTAATACATATAGGCTATAGAACAAGAAAAAATGCGCCGAAGTTTCATCGGCGCAGTCGATTTTTCTGTACATCGTACAATTGAGGCCACCTAAAATAGCTCTGTCTTTCGGTGGTCTCGGTATAAGGCTATATGAACCGCTGCCCGTGAAACTTTAACCACGGCCCGGTGGTGGCCTGGCCTATATCGTTGCCAGGTGCACGATTATGGCTGACTTTAACCTTAAATAAAATAAAAACTACTAAGGCTAGAGGGCTGCAGTTTGGTATGTTTGATGATTGGAGGGTGGATGATCAGCGTACCAATTTGCAGCCCTCTAGCCTCAGTAGTTTTTAAGATCTGAGGGCGGACAGAAAAGAGTGCGGACGTGCAAAGAAATCCGGCACAACAGTTTTCTTTTCAAGAAACTAATAAAACTAATATACGCTCAACAGTACTGACATGGCTATTACAGCAGTTTTGTTCTGTAATCTGTCTCTAGGATATTTATGTAGAAGAACGTAGAATTCCATGTAGCACATTCACAGCAAGCAAATGAATGAAATCGTGTTCTCACTGTTTTTCTAATATGGTTCAGGTTCTGTTATAAATAAAATTCCCATTTATTAAATGAACATAATTTTATGATCAAAATATGGTGGCTTGGTCATTAAGAAAAGTCAAGCGGAATGTTATGTTAACTATTACTATACAATGCAAGCGATCGCGTGCACATATAGGTATGTTTATGTATATTGTGTAAGTTCTAAACTCAGTCTACCGTGAGTATGATGGTATTACGTTTTAGTTTTCTGTAAAAGAATACTATTGTGCTGTCTTAGTCTGTCCGTCCGCACTTATTTCTGTCCGCACTTATTTCTGTCCGCACTTTTTCTATCCGCACTTTTTTCTGTCCGCATTTTTTTGGTCCGAACTTATTCTGTCCACACTTTTTTCTATCCTTACTTTTTCTATCCGTCCTCAGGTTTTAAAAACTACTGAGGCTAGAGGGCTGCAAATTGGAATGTTGATCATCCAACCTCCAGTCATCAAACATACCAAATTGCAGCCCTCTAGCCTCAGTAGTTTTATTTTATTTATAGTTAAAGTTAGCCCTAATCGTGTTTCTGGCAACGATGTAGGATAGGCCACCACCGAGCCGTGGTTAAAGTTTCATGGGCCGCGGCTCATACAGCATTACAGTATACCGAGACCACCGAAAGATAGATCTATTTTCGGTGGCCTTGATTGTACGCCGTAGCGGCGGTACAGAAAACTCGATTGCGCCGAAGAAACTTCGGCGCATTTTTTACTAATTTGTTTATGTTTTGTGTCATTATATAATTCCATCAATTTTACTATGGCACCATATAGAATACTCGTCTTCCCTTAGTGTAAAGGTGCGTGTATCATATCAAATATTTCCTGGTCTCAAAGCTGTAGTTATTCGACATAATTATTACAAAATGTATACTGTAATTCTCTAATAGTTTGGAAAGTACTTCCTCCATTTTACTTGGAAAACACCAAAAGCAACTGACATACACATCTCCAGTCTCGCACCTCTTCTTAGGCTTCTTGGAGCAACATCGATTTACTTCTGTTGTCCTCTGTTTTAATTAATCCAAGATGCTTAATCCATTCTGACCAAAAATGGAAAACTGTAGTATCTGCAAAATTTTCGAAATTGAGATATGCCACCTAATACACACGTTACTGCAGTTTCAGATTGATTCTTCAATGCTTTCCACGAGTATTTGGGGGATCCCATTTGTAGTATCGGCAAAATCAGTAGTAAGTCCAGGGAAAACTGCAGTATCTACCATTTTTCTCAGTTTTGTAATTTTGCAGATGCTGTAGTCTTCCATTTTAGGGCAGTATTGCTCCTTAATGAACTGTTTTATATCCCTCTTGAAGTATTTGATGCCTGGGCATATCATAGAGAGTTGATTTCCGTTTCCGAGAGTAATCATTTGTTAAATCGTCTCCATATTTCTGACAATTATACCGGGACATATAATTCTTGCTGGTATTCATCTTGTAAGTATTGTATACAAAACAGTGTCATATTATCAACCTTGATTTGTGGCTCGTGACTATTCAGATGGATGGATGAGGTGAGGAGGGATATGGATGAGGTGGGACATGGGGGAGGTGGAGGAAGATGCAAGGAATGGAAATGGATGGGGAAAGCTGACCCGAGCGGCCGACCCTGCTATACAGTGGAACTAATAAGGTCGAAAGAAGAAGAAGAAGAAGAAGAAGAAGAAGAAGAAAGAAGAAGAAGAAGAAGAAGAAGAAGAAGAAGAAGAAGAAGAAGAAGAAGAGTATTCATTTAGATATACTTAAGTAAGGTAACAGAGGGAATTATTTTAGCCTGTGCAGTGGGAATAAGTCAAAATGAATAATGAAATAACACACGTAGCTCTCCGAAGTATCCTGTAATATTCAAACAACGATTGTATATCATCTATAATGCATAATTAAGCACATTGTCGGGAGAAGATCAGGGAATTGTCACTAACTGGTCGACTTTTTCTATGAAATTTCCCACTCCATAAACGGATATTGTTCCGTACCAAAATCAAGGCGAAGACGTTTAAAATTTTCTCAGATAAAATGTGCTATGAGTTACTGAATTCTACTCCTTTAGAAAGAAATACATTGAATAGTGTTTTATAAAATCAAAGCTTCATATCAGAGTTATGTAGCATTCAGAGCTGACTTAACTCGTAGGTGTTTCTTTTATCTGGGTCATTATTCTGAAAGACATATCATATCAACTTACCTATTAGTAATGGAATAAAAATGAAATTATTGAAATTCTATGCAGTGCAGAGTTTTTGCTATGAAAATAAACATATTTGCTCCACTAACATATAACCTAAAGTTTCTCATCTATTTTGACTTTATAGAGAATGTAGAATTTAGGCAAAAGGCCAAGCGCTGGGACCTATTGGGTCATTCAGCGCCGAAACGGAAATTGACAGTGAGAAGTTTTGAAAGGTGTGACAGGAGGAAAACCTCAAAGCAGTTGCACTATGAATCAATTGTTACGAGAGGGTGGAAAGGAAGATTGAAGAAAGAGAATATGAGAGGAGGTACAGTAAAAGAAACGAAAGGGGTTGCAGTTGCACTATGAAACAATTGTTAGGAGAGGGCGGAAAGGAAAATGGAATAAAGAGAATATGAACACAGGTACAGTAAAATGAATGAAAGAGGTTGCAGCTAGTTGCCGCAGGGACGCTGCAAAGACCCTTCAGTAATGCCTACAGTGCACCACGTGACGGCACTACCCCCCTGCAGGGATTTAACTTTGTAAGACGATAGATATTCGTACTAAAAGACGGAACGAATAACATACTTTATTTGGCTACCAAATTCACCCAAGACGCCATTAGGGCAATTGAATGAGTACGAAATGAGAAGAAATTGTTCGTGTCAATAACAGGTATATATGAAATGGGAATAAACAGTTCGTGTTAATAACAGATATAAGAGAAATAGCTGAAAACTACAGGGATTGAACGACGAAAGAGAAGAAAGTTTTTGAAAGGTACAAAGGATTTGAAGACGATCTTAAATGCTTCTTCAACCGAGTGCTCGTTTACATTAAAAAAAAAAAGGACATTTATTCTATATTATGCAAGCAAAGATAATGCATGCAGTATTGCTAAGTGACCGCAATGTCTTTTAGTTATGCAAATAATGGCAGAAGTATGATACTGATTTGAATGAAAAAATATACAACGAACTTAATTACATACATTTTGTGTTAGGCAGAAACCGTCACAGAGAGAGAGAGAGAGAGAGAGAGAGAGAGAGAGAGAGAGAGAGAGAGAGAGAGAGAGAAGCCTTTTATTCTGCCTAGCATGATAATACTCTTAGACTTAAATATAAGCGGAAATTTCTAAGAATTTTAATTTACCAGCTGCTCTAGGTTTGATCCCATTCTTTGCCATCGGGTGAATTATCAATAATAGAGCAGTCCACTACTGGTCTATTATAGGAATTTTTTCCGAAACTATTCATTCTCAGTTATTCCTGATAAGGTTACACAAGCTTCCTCTGAAAGGCGATTATGTATGCTTGTGCTTACCTGACCAACGTGGATCAAAATGTGTCTAATCTTGTTACGTGTTCTAAAATTATCTGTCAAGTTTATTATTATTATTATTATTATTATTATTATTATTATTATTATTATTATTATTATTATTATTATTATTATTATTATTATTAAAAATACTCATAGTAACGTGAGTCGTAAAATGGAGAAACAAATCTACAGCTAATATATATAAAAATATATTTAAAGATAATATCTGTACAGATTTATCTTTAAATTCTTCTTCGTTTTAACGTGCTTTTGTTCCCATTTTTATATGAGGTAAGCACGATGCCTTCTTTTGAAGGACTTTGATTTGGCGGTGGGGTAGGCCGTAGCCTCGATCGGCTGCCCTGCCTGACATCGCTTAGACCCCGGTAACGAATGTGTACATGTACTGTACCAAATCCCCAGCTCCCTTTAAATATATGTACATATACATAACTGTGGATTTGTTTCTCCATTATTATTATTATTATTATTATTATTATTATTATTATTATTATTCAGAAGATAAAAGCTGTTCATATGGAACAAGCCCACAGGGGCCATTGACTTGAAATTCAAGCTTCCAGTGAATATAGTGTAACTCCAACCGACCTGACCTATTTGCGATTTACCATCTGGTTCAAAAACATTCTGGATTGTTTAATCATTAGACTAAGCTGTCTTCGATTTTTCACGAACAGCCCCTAAAATATCCCACCCTGTTATGTTTTAGTGATATTGCTTGTTTAACAACTGGTTCTAAAGCATTCTGGATTGGACAGTCATCAAACAACTCTGTCTTCGATTTTTCAAGAACAGTCTCAAGAGAGGAAATTCCACTGTTTTGATTTCTGGTGATATTGCTGTTCGCGTGCGTTTCCTCGTAGTGGTTGTGACTTTTCAGTTTGTTTATATTCACGTATGGCATAGTAACAGTAACAGCTGAAAAACCTTCCTAAGCTTTGGGCCGCTGGCGTCAGCTCCTGACGTTAAAATACAAGCGAGCGCTGAGAGACGTTCAGTCGCCGTAACCTGGGAATTGAAGTGTATCCTGTTTTATATAAATTGCGCGAGCTTAGTTACCTTTTATCGTTGTGAGCCTTGTAATAATTGGATTACCGTTCGTTGATGTACATTCTCTTGAAATTTAGCGCCTAATTATAATCCTAGGTTGTTGGTAATATACCTATATATTTAGCGTTTGTTTTATTGGCAATATCTGTCTGTGCACCTTTCATTAGCTTGTCCGTGGTTAGCTGGTCTAGATCAGGGTCGTCCAACCCCATCCCCATGGGCCAAAAGTGGCCCGTTTGATTTTGAAAGTGGCCCGCTGGAGAAAAATGAGTAAAACTATATTTCTCTCTCTTTTATACATACATACAGGTGGCCCGCATGATATTTGATTTTTCAAGAATGGGCCTCTGGCTAAACAACTTGCGTTGACGGCGGAAGCAAGAGTAACAGGCCTGGCACAGACGCCTGGACTCTGATCCCCAAATCGAGACGTTCCATCGCTAATCAAGAGACTTGTGTTGCAAAACAGACTCTACAAGAGTTATGCAATCTGCGTGTCAACACGTGGCAAGCTATCTCCCAACAACCGCAAGATTTCCTAATGAAAGCAGTAGGCGAGAGGAAGACTACATTCTCCTCAGGAGATCAGAGGCATTCGTCGAGTTTTAATATTTCATGAGGCTCTGCGTCTTTGATGATTTGATTGGGTGGATACTCAAGTTCCAAATGCCAGTGATCTCTGCTGTGTCGTTGGTTCTGTAAGGTAAAGGAGGTCGGGTATCAATCGTCTTCCGATATTGGACTTTCATGCAAGTGTATGAGACCATTTGTGGAAAGGTCGAAGAGCGTACGGGGAAAACTAATTCAGGTTAGGTTTAAGTTTTTAGTTTTCTGTAAAAGATCTTGAGAACTACTGCGGCTATAGGGCTGCAAATTAGTATGTTGATAATCCACCCTCCAATCATCAAACATACCAAGTTGCAGCTCTCTAGCATCAGCAGTTTTTATGTTATTTAAGGTTAAAGTTATCCATAACCGTGCCTCTAGCAACTATATAGGGTAGGCCACCACCGGGCCTGGGTTAAAGTTTCATGGGCCGCGGCTCATACAGCATTATACCGAGACCACAGAAAGATAGATCTATTTTCGGTGGCCTTGATTGATCGCTGTGCAGAAAACTCGATTGCACCGGAGAAACTTCGGCGCATTTTTTACTTGCTTTTGTATACCAGGTCAATGTTTTCTGCACAATGAGGGTAGTGGAAGACAGGGGTGGAAATAGGCCACGATGAGGCCGCAAACGGTTGAAAGAGTAACTAGTTTCCATCATTCTATTGCAGACAAAAAAAAAAAAAAAAGCCCACGTTTTCCATATAAATTGTGACAATAAGTCCGTGCATTTGATCGGTGAATCTACACTCGAAGTATAATGGATATAAATTCACCACTAAACTAAAATATGCCCGAAATCTAACATAAATTGGATGAAGGTAAGATAATTCAAATTTCTTCAGAATAATGTCATGTTAATAATTAAACTGAGAGCAACTGAGAGAAAATTAAATGAAATGGGCAATGGAGCAAATAGGCAAAGTATTTTTTGACTGGCATACATTTAATAATGCAGTAAATTTGCCTGTCGAGTGAAGTACATGTGTATACAAACATACACCATGTATATATATATATATATATATATATATATATATATATATATATATATATATACAGTATATATATATATATATATATATATATATATATATATATATATATATATATATATATATATATATATATATATATATATATATATATATATATACCCCTTAGGTAGTATATATATATATATATATATATATATACATACATACAATCATGAACACAAACGTTTAATATCAAATACCCCTTAGGTAGTGTGGGTGTCACCGAAGGGTTTATATACATGATAAATGATTATGGTATTGGGACAGACATGGACCCATTCAATTCCTACGTTACCACCGCGCCATCTTAACAGTCTATTTTTATTGATATGGGTCCATTATATTGTCGCCTTATAGTCATTTAAACGTTAATCTTCGGTGGGCTTCTATACCGCAAAATTGAATTTGTTATCTATAAATTACATTTGTAGTCATGAATATAAATCACGGTGTGATAAAAATTTGAATATATATATATATATATATATATATATATATATATATATATATATATATATCCCTTAGGTAGTGTGTGGGTCAGTAGGGTTATGTACATGAGCGACCCATTGAGGTTTCATCCTAGGTTAACAAAATAAACGGTTTTATGGTGACAGTATAAGTGTTTGATTTAATTAATGTACCAACATTATTTTTACAGGAGGTTAAATTATCATTAAAACGTTAAGTTCCTATACCGCAAAAATTGGATGAATCAGTTGTCAGGAGACTGGGTTGGGGAAAGTATTAAAAAATGGTCATCCAAGCAAAAAGAATATGAAAGGAGGTACAGTAAAAGGAGCGAAATGGGTTGCAGCAGCTAGGGGGCCGAAGGGACGCTGCAATGAACCCTAAGTAATTCCTACAGTGCACCGCATGAGGTGCACTGACGGCACTGCTCCCCTACGGGATTACAGGAGCCGTAGAAAAGTCGGTTTTCGTTATTCAAACGAAGCTCTGAAATGGTAGAATGAAATTGTCTTGGTTTTTTTTTTTTGTATCTAGGCATCCGACGTGATCTAAATATTCGTATCTGTAGCTACGGATTAAAATCTCTCACTTGTTTTTGGTCTGTTTTTAATATGCCACTTATATTTCAGACTACGAACGTTAAACCCAAAAGATATTTCTTAAACTTTGAAAACTATTTTTTTTTTTTCTTCCATATCATTTTTCGACAAACGTCAGACTTCAATTAAACCTTCTTTCGATACGAGAATAAATACGATTTCTGTTACTGACAACAAGAAACATTCTACAGTATAAGAGTTCTCTTATATCTTTTTAATATTTACATTTTTCATATCACGCAGTTTTTAAATAAGTTCAGTTTGCTCGCTTAGATAAGCTCCTACGAAGAATTTCCTGTTCTCAGGAGACTGAAATGAATATATTTTAAGCATATTCTTTTAATCTGATGCTCTGTTTTCTCTTTTTTAGTTTTCTGTAGAAGAAAACTATTGTACCGGCTTTGTCTGTCCGTCCGCACTTTATTCTGTCCGCTCTGTTTTGTATCCACCCTCAGATCTTAAAATTACTGAGGTTAGAGGGCTGCAAATTGGAATGTTGATCATCCACCTCAAATCATCAAACATCCCAAATTGCAGCCCTCTAGCCTCAGTAGTTTTTATTTTATTTATACTTAAAGTTAGGCATAATCGTGCTTCTGGCAACGATAAAGGATTGGCCACCACCGGGAAGTGGCTAAAGTTTTTTGTGCCGCGGCTCATACAGCATCATACCGAGAACACCGAAAGATAGATCTGTTTTCGGTGGCCTTGATTATACGCTGTAGCGGCTGTACAGAAAACTCGATTGCGGCAAAGAAACTTCTGCGCTTTTTTTACTTGTTAATATTCAAAATAGTCACCTTGAATAAATTCATTCCTTTATTTTAAAGAAGTGATTTGAAAATATATATTTTTCCAACGATATTAAACTACATTGATAGATATCTTTAAAATTTCATGGTGGCAAAAAGAGAGAGAGAGAGAGAGAGAGAGAGAGAGAGAGAGAGAGAGAGAGAGAGAGAGAGAGAATATCACCTTGGGACCCTGTTCAACACCACTGCCTAGTTTGATGAGTTTCAAGAACACGGATGTCCTAGTACTCATCAGTTCCCTTTGGAACTGAGTTAGCTGCATAAATTACAAGAGTTCAATGCCGAAGTGGTTTTTGAGGTAGTCCATAGAGAACCTATATACCTTACCTGTACGGAGCTTCTGTGCCAATCATTTTTCTTGACTTTTTGTTCTGGCAATGGCAAGCTTATTGTATAATTTTCCTTGCCGTGTAGTTGAATCGTTAGAACCCCAGAAGTTCATATTGGGATTTAATGCTTTTTATTCTTCACGTAAACATGAATCTTTCGATC
Organism: Macrobrachium rosenbergii; assembly: GCF_040412425.1. Taxonomy (NCBI): domain Eukaryota; kingdom Metazoa; phylum Arthropoda; class Malacostraca; order Decapoda; family Palaemonidae; genus Macrobrachium; species Macrobrachium rosenbergii. The sequence continues at coordinate 8,141,380 of NC_089792.1, read as the reverse complement.
ACGTGATTGTTTTAGCTTTATTTATCTTATTTATTTGTCCTTTACATAGCTCCTTCATTACTTCTGTATTTCCTTTTTCTGCACTGAGCTTCTTTCCTACGTGAGTTATCAGGCTCAAAGTATCACACTGTCAAATTATGATTGCAGCCTCTGGCAGTATCCAGCCAAAGCACTGACTATTTTTTATGTGAAACTCTGATCCTTCCAAAACGTGGCTGCATTATGACGCGTGATGCTAGCAGCTCTTTCCTGAAATAATAATAATAAGGTGATTAAACTTATTACGAATTTGAGCGGTACAAGAGCAAAAACATATAAAATAATTTTACCTAACTCCATTAAGGACTACCAGGATTGATTATGGATGAAAACAATGATAAAGAAATATTATTCCATTCCGAATACTTCCAGCAAAGTGTTACAGAATCATCTAAACTATACAGCTATATTTAGAAATGAAAACATTGACATGGATATAATTAATTTTCAGTAACATTCTTAAAACGTAAATCCTTTTTATCAGGAGATTAACCTGGAAGTCTCTCAAAAATTCGGAGTAATTACAAAATGTTTGTGTCTAAGCTCGGATTATGGAGGTGCAGTTTGATAAATCTTTGAAGGCGACACGGTCATTTATTTATTGCAGCTGTTATCCTCATATTTTAATGAAATATACGTCCCACGTATAATTTCCCAGGCTTCACATACATGGAAGATATATAATTAGACGTCGAAGGTGATTGTCAGAAGAAACTCTCATGCTGTGATGTTTTTATTAAGGACACAGTTCGCCAAAATCCTGGCTAAAAATTATTCAAGAAAAAATTTTTTCATTTATTAATTAGGCCAGAATTTAGGGGCCAAGCACTGGGACCTATGAGGTCATTCAGCAGTGAAACGAAAATTGACAGAAGAAGGTTTGAAAGGTGTAACAGGAGGAAAACCTCGCAGTTGCACTATGAATCAATTGTTAGGAGAGGATGGAAAGTAAGAAGGAAGAAAGAGAATATGAAGGAGGAACAGTAAAAGGAACGAAAGGGGTTGAAGCAGCTAGGGACCGAAGGCACGCTGCAGAGAACCTTAATTAATGCCTACAGTGCACCGCGTGAGGTGCACTGACGGCACTACCTCCCAACGGGGTTATTTATTTATTGCTTACCCTTTAGGGCATAGAGCCCTTTAAAACCTGCTCTAACATTTGACCTGTTACCACACAGAACCCCTCAAACCTGCTCTAACATCTGACCTGTTAAAACACCTCTTCATCAAAACACCATCATGAACTCTACACGCGCTCAAGGGATTAAAAGATTCCAGAGATTACATATTTTCACATTACCGAATGTAGTTAATAGGATTTTCCTAATAGGTTCCCCGGTGACCTGGTTCTGTACACGTACCCTCTTTCAGATGATTTCGAAATAGTTAAAAATTCGTAAAGTTTGTCCAAACAGCCATGTTTACCCGGGAGGATTTAAGATTCGGGGCAAAACACTCGGTGTTTGAGAGGGATTTCAGGAGGATTTGCAAAACCCCAGAGTTGAATTAAATTTCGAGAGAGAGAGAGAGAGAGAGAGAGAGAGAGAGAGAGAGAGAGAGAGAGAGAGAGAGAGAGAGAGAGTTTTAATTCAAACAGTTTTGATTCTCTGTTGCATCAAAACGAGTTTTGATTCTCTGTTGCAGTGTGAAAGCTATCCGGTGTAACACACACACACATATACGAATATATATATATATATATATATATATATATATATATATATATATATATATATATATATATATATATATGTATATATGTATATATGTATGTATGTATGTATGTATATATATACCATAAAAATATTAATCCAAATATAGTAGTTGTAATTAAAAGGTTTCTTTTTTAGTATTGCCTTGAAAATATGAATAGATGCCTTGGCTACATCAATAGCTAAAATGCTATTTCATTATATTGTGAGTTTTTAGAACGGCCCAAAGACCAGAAAACGGAAGCATTATCGTCTTAGGCGATTGGTTATAGTCCAGAGGTCCACGTCAGTTATGCTAGATCTCTCACGCCTTATCACACCCAAAAGACCTATGCTTAGATTTAGTATTTAACATAGGCTATTTGTACCCATTACGCAACTGTATATTTGTTCTCCAATTATTGCTAAACTGAAAATTGTTAAGATATAGATCAAAGCTCATTTTACATAATGCATCATATGTATATATATATATATATATATATATATATATATATATATATATATATATATATATGTGTGTGTGTATATGTGTATATAAACTTAGGCAAGTTTTGAGAAAATAAAGCTAAAGTAATGAGGGCGCAGAAGAGAGCATTATTCTGACTGGAGAAATTGGTAATAATATCAGATCTTTCTAATGTTTATTAGAATGATAGTCAACAGGGGTTCCTGGGAAATGGTTTCCTTGTCATACCCTGATTTATTTCCGTGCTGCAATGCAAATCTTACTACGCCAATGTATAATCTTACCTCCATATGCAATATCAGTGTATTTGGCTTCCTATTCTTATTCATCCAACCGTTGTTTGGTTTACAGTTTTACGTCTTCCTCTAAACTCCATCTCACAAGAAACCGTTGTTGACCGTCTTCCTAATAAACTTTGGGAAAGACGTGATGTCATTAATCCTTTCTCCTGTTAGGGTTATTTCATCCTATTTCATCCCTTTGTGTATACGCTGCCCCCATCACTTCAGCTTTTTCTTAGACTTGCTTTCACATCATATCTATCTGTTATATATGAATCATTATGTTAATTGAGCTTTGCGTATCTTGTGATGTATTCTGATTAAACCTAATTTATAGGCATATTTTAATTTCGCCTCTCTTCCATCATCACTCTAATCTGAAACTTCGTTTTTATCACCATCTACTCTTTTCAGTTTTCTGTAAAAGAAAACTATTGTGCCGGCTTTACCTATCCGTCCGCACTTTATTCTGTACGCATTTTTTTCTGTCCGCACTTTTCTGTCCGCCCTCAGATCTTTAAAACTACTGAGGTTAGAGGGCTGTAAATTGGTGAGTTGATCATCCACCCTCCAGTCATCAAACATACCAAATTGCTGCCCTCTAGGCTCAGTAGTTTTTATTTAATTTAATCTTAAAGTTATCCATAATCGTGCTTCTTGCGACGACATAAGATAGGCCGCCACAGGGCCATGGTTAAAGATTCGTAGGCCGCGGCTCATAGGGTGTTATACCGAGACCACCGAAAAACATATCTTATTTTCGGTGGCCTTGATTACGCACTGTACAGAAAACTCGATTGCGCGAGGAATCTTCGGCGCATTTTTTATTGTTTCGTTGTAAAATCCATAAGCACCACAAACAGTAAAGGTGACATAACATTCTGCTGTCAAAAATAAACTGGCCAACATTCCTCCTCAACACTAACTTCGCTGCATCGTCCATGGATACTTACGCTTATTTTTATTTAATTAATGCAAATGTCATAAGTGTTGTAATTTCTTCCTTAATACTGATCGGGGGACGTTTCAGATGACTTCTCATGAACGACAAAAGCCATCTGAAGGGGAGAGATTATTACACTGCTTCATACACTGCTGGAGAGTATATTGTAATACGAACATTTGATCTCTGTATAATATATATATTATATATATACATACATATATATATATATATATATATATATATATATATATATATATATATATATATATATACACATGTTTATATAATGTGTATATATATATATATATATATATATATATATATATATATATATATATATATATATATATATATATATATATATATATATATATTTATACTGGCAATGTGCCTGATATGGGTTTTAAAATGTTGTAATACATTTACTAATGGTTATGTTTGCCTATTATGATATAAACATTTGGTTTCTCTTCATATATTATGATATAAACATTTGGGTTCTTTACATAATATGTTAGTTAAGATATACGTTATTTATGGGAATTCAACTAAGTGATTTTTCTACAGTGTTAAAGGTCTTTCTTCTGGGGTCTGCTGTTGGAGGTTGAAACCAACATTCTAAGGAAGTTTGAATTTTAGGTCAATAGCCCCTTTGTGCGTGTTCCATGTGAATAGGTTTCATCTACTGAAATAATAATAATAATAATAATAATAATAATAATAATAATAATAATAATAATAATAATAATAATAATAATAATAATAATAATAATAGAAAATAAAGAATTTATGCTTTAAGAAATACGCAGTCAGTATCCACAAATTATGAACAGTGGCCAACTATTGACCTGTATTGAAGTGCAGGGAAAGCGAATAATTAGAAAAATTGAGAAAACTCAGTATAAAGTCCATTCGCATAATGCATCCATATTACTCAACAAACTTGCCTCAAAGAGGGACTTCTTCCTTCTAATAATAATAATAATAATAATAATAATAATAATAATAATAATAATAATATCTACAACTATTATAATGCTCGACGTCTGCCCAAGTTGCGAACTGCGAGATGAATCAGATTTGTCGTCTTGTTGACGTGACTGGTTTCCATTGGAAAGTTTAAAGAGAAGCGACTTATCAAAACAACTGAGTTCTATTGCGGCATCCTATATAACCCTTGCTCTTACGCATGCAATATCCATACGAATTGATTCTTAGTTGTTTTTGTTGCAGTGTGGGTGAAGCGGGCTTTTGCAAATTCGTTTTTGAAAGTGTTTTTATGGAAAGTAAAAAATAGGAGGATTCTTTTTTTTTTTTTATAAATTTCAAAGGACTGAATATAGATATACATCTTTCCTAAAGCTCTCAAACAGTAAAATTTTGTTCCATTTCTAGTTGCTTTCTTCTTATACTTTTCATGAGTTATATTTATCTCCAAATATGATTCCTTCAGGTTTACGAATCATTGGCCGTTAGTGTTTCAGTTGGATTTACTTTCTGTATTATTTTTTATTTGATTTTCACTCTGTCTAGATAGTCCCCCGAGCCTTTTATATTCCTCGCTTCAGATGTATTATTCTGCCTTTTTTTTTTTTAAATTTTATATTTTCTAATGATTAAGAAGAAAGCAAGAAAGAAGAAACATTATTGGCGGTATAACCCTGCTCTGTTTAGATAATTTCCAAACCTTGTATATCCCTCGCATGGGATATATTATTCTGCATTCTTTTTTCATTTCATTTTATATTTTCTAATGATTAAGAAGAAAGCAAGAAAGAGGAAACATTATTGGCGGTATAACCCTGCTCTGTTCACCTCGAAGCAGATAACTTCCAAACCTTTTGTATCCCTCACTTGGGATATATTATTCTGCATTCTTTTTCATTTATTTTATATTTTCTAATGACCAAGAAAGAGGAAACATTATTGGCGGTATAACCCTGCTCTGTTTGCCCGAAGCAGATTACTTCTAAACCTTGTATATCCCTCGCTTGGATATATCATTCTGTATTCTTTTTTTCATTTCATTTTATATTCTCTAATGATTAAGAAGAAAGCAAGAAAGAAGAAAACATGAATGTCGGTATAACCATCCTCTGTTTGCCTCGAAGAAGAATTACTCCCGAACCTTCTACAGCATATCCCCCGCATGGGATATATTACCTTTGGATATATTACCTTTGAACCGAGCAAATGCCCCCCGAGAAAGCGCGTCCTCCGAATCTATAACAGATTGCTCCTGCCCTTGGAAATGATCTGGACTCCACCTTTTTTCGAATAACAAATTGCCAGATAAATTACGGGGCGATGAAAAATCATCGATCTATTGCAGGTGCTGACGTCGATTTCTCTCGCTTTCGGTGCACTCTAGGGGCATCTTTCCAACGCT
>NC_089792.1:8095544-8130544 GCF_040412425.1 Macrobrachium rosenbergii | reverse complement strand
AATGACCTCATTCTATATTCTAAATTCTATATTCAGTTCAATTCAATTTAAAAACTCGAGAGAAAAAACAACGCTATTTAAAGCTCTTGAGTTATTTTTGAACGCCAAGTTGTCGACGGTTGGTAAAATGGGATGTACAGTACACCCCTTTGAGAGTCAAATATTTTAGGATGAATAGATGCTATCATATTTTCTTGCGTCTTAGAAAATGAAGCTGTTAATATTTACTGTTAGGGCCAGATAATCAAACGAGGAAGGAGTAAACTGTTTACCGGTGATTTTGGGAACCTGGAAGTTTTTATTAGCTCCTAAAACCTAATGATACCTGCTATTAAATGTTATACGGAGAAGCGAGAGAGACTCCAATCAATAATTAGTCTAGGAAAATACGCTTCTCTCTCTCTCTCTCTCTCTCTCTCTCTCTCTCTCTCTCTCTCTCTCTCTCTCTCCGTCTCCTCATCTGTCCCTCCTAATTTAAGCTAGTTAGCAAATGAAAAATCAAACTACACTCTAGGAACTTGTATCAAAAATACACCAAAGTTAATTTAGAAGCTTAAGGAGAAGGAGCTGTTGATAATGGTATTGAATTATTAAACACCTAAAACAGCACAAGGATTTCCGAGATAAAAAAAAAACAAGCAAACAGATAAATAAAGGATTCTTTACAAAATAACCCGATAAAAAAGTTGTTGATAAACAACAGAGAGGAGGGAAATGCAAAAGTTTCTGAGTGCACGTCGAGATATCTTAAAGGAAAAAACAGAGAGAGAGAGAGAGAGAGAGAGAGAGAGAGAGAGTGATGGTGAAGGACAGGGGCAGGAGGCGGGGTAGTCTCCCGGTGGGGAAACAGAGACTTCCCCTGGGAAACAGGAGAATTAAGAAGAGCTGAACACCCGGAGGAGAAGAGTGGCTTTTGACACCTCATTAGCGAGTTTTCAAAGCCTAGCGAGACGTGACAAACTGTCTCATGATATAACAACTTAATTTTGTTTTCGCGCCGGAGAGTTACGAGAGATCCGAGGCCCCTCGCCTCTTCAGAATTCTTCTCTGGAGGAATGTAAATTTCATCCCTACACCTTAGCTTTACTCCGGAGCAATTTTCGCTACAATTTTCGGGTAATTCTCTCGGTCATTCGTTAGCTTAGATCATGTTTCAGTCTAACAGGCATGCGTAAACAAACTCGTTTTAGTTTCTGTAAAGTTAAACTATTGAGATGGTTGTTTTTCTGTCCGTCCGCACTCTTCCTGTCCGCCCTCAGATCTTAAAAACTACCGAGGCTAGAGGGCTGCAAATTCGTATGTTGATCATCCACCCTCCAATAATCAAACATACTGTTAGGAACAATCGCTTGCCGATTGTTCCCTTGGTGGATTGTTGCCTCCTTTGTTTTCTTTGTTTTTCTTGCTGGCGAGTTGACGTCTGATGGATGGCGTCAGACTTCGTCAGTCAGGTTCGTAACAACAAGAAGTCAGGTTCGTAGCAGCATCGAGTCAGGCTGATGGCAGCAGCAAGCCAGTTGGAGTAGCAGCAGCAGGTATCCGTACCTGAGAGTCAGTCCCTGGCAGCAGACCAGCGAAGAGTTTCTTCAGGATGAGATGGTTGCCGTGTCGGCTCTGTCATGGTCGTCGTAATTGGAGGAGGACGTCAGTACGTTTCTTGGAGGACGAGATGGTTGCGGTGTCGGCTCTGTCGCGGTCGTCGGTACTGGAGGAGGACGTCAGTACGTTTCTTGGAGGACGAGATGGTTGACGTGTCGGCTCTGTCGCGGTCGTCGGTACTGGAGGAGGACGTCAGTATGTTTCTTGGAGGACTAGATGGTTGATGTGTCGGCTCTGTCTTGGTCGTAATTGAAGGAGGACGTCAGTCATTACAGCCCAATTGCTTGTTTATTTTAAAGAACCTGTCGATCTCGAGAGGCGAGATCGTAATACATACCAAATTACATCCCTCAGTAGTTTTCATTTTATTTAAGGTTAAATTTGGCCATGATCATGCGTCTGGCACCACTTTGGGTGCCAGCAACGCAGGCCACCACCTGGCCGTGGCTGAATGTTTCATGGGCCGCGGCTGAGAGTTTCGTACAGTATTACACGCTGTACAGAAAACTCGATTGCAGCGAAGAAACTTTGGTGCATTTTTTACTTGTTTGGGTTTACATCAAAATAGCAAACTGGCTGGCTGTTCATCGATGGCCAGGTTGGTTAGAGCAGCAGCTCGGACTTCTTAGAGGTCTGTGTCATGGGTTCAAATCCACAGCCGACTGGTCAGAAAGGCGGACACTTTGATATCCGTGTAGACACCCCGGGATTGTATATGTAATCAACGGATAGGTTTGCTTTAAAAGCAAATGGGTGTTACAGACTAATACACACACAAACAAAGCCAATCCAACATTTTCTAAAAACATAACAGACACCTCACGTCTCAACTGTCGACCTAACTGCGCAACGACTCCTCGCTCCTGGGAGAAAGGGCGCTGGTGACTGGTACAATACATGTACTGTACATACGCTACCGGGGTCTGAGCGATGACAGGCAGGGCATTGATCGAGACTACAAGTCTACCCCAAAACCAAATCAAAATCCTTCAAAGAAGGCATCGTGCTTACCCCATACAAATGGGAAAACAAGCACGTTAAAAAAAGAAGAAGAAGCAAACTGGCTGTTCGTGTAAATGAACACACAGAGATATATACCTCACATTGTTCCTTATAGATTTCTACGTGAACATGTCTATGGAGGAAGGTGTCTTAGATACCCATGAAAGATACACTGTGTGTAGCAGATACTGAGGTGACTTAGTATATGTTGATTCCCAGCTAGGTGGGACCACACATATTACAGATATATCTGATCTAACAGTTAAAGTACATTGTCATTATATCTCAAAGTCAGTCTCTGTTTATGCTCAAACACTTGCGCCTTTTGGACGGTACCTGTAAGGAAATAATAAAAATTTTACACAGTACTCTAGATTAAATTGTGATCACTTAGAATCATTATGGTTATTTAAGTTTAGCCAATGTAATTTTAAATCTATGGTATCACACAGTTAAATAATATTTAGATGAAGTGTTATGCTCTTAATGCTCTTCCTAGCAACATTGTCAGTCTTTATAATGTATTATTATAAGCATCGAGAAACTTCAGTAAAAGCAAGAGAACTGTAAAAATGGCATACTTTCTGAAAACCACATTTCGCAGAATGTGACTATAAAAAAATATATGATTTTTAACATAATTTGGTCTCAGATTTACATAGTGGTTTTAAACTTTCTGGTCCATACATTTTTATTTTTTTTTATTTTATTTTTTTTACATTTGCACACTTATGCTAACGCTCTGGAAAGGCACGATGCTCTCGTGAATGGGCGCTTCCAGGAAAACCTAACCAGATTCTGTGCTGGTAAAATTAATGTAAATTCACACATTACGGTAAATGTAAGCTCACAAGGGGCGGCAATTGTAAACTTACACTGAAGCACCAGATTTTACCAGCTCCTTGCCCTCTAATTGTGCTTGCTGGAGCCTGGCGATAAATGAGAGACCTTTGCTTGGAATTTCAGTAGCTTCTTCTTCGTCACCCAGAAAATGCGTCTTCATTAGTATTTTCTAGTGTCGATGTCGTATACATTGCCAAATGTTATTGCAAAACCATTAAGGAATTGACAAAGAAGAATAAGAAGAAGAGCAAGAAACAAAGAGAGAAGAAGAAGAAGAAGAAGAGAGAGAGAGAGTAGGGAGGGATTCAATACCACCCTACAAGTTGTTCAGTTGTTCTAACTACTACACAGTATTCCAGGTATTTCTGGTATACTTTCCACCAGCGGCAGGAAGGATCCGTAACTATTCAAGTTTGTTAACTACTACTTAAGTACTTGGTACGGGCTACTGCCCTTCCAGCAGCCATTCTTATAATTGGCAGTTATCTGCCTCTACTTCTTTTTCTGTTGTCGTTGTTTGCGAGGTAGCGTCGAGAACTGCCAATGGCAGTCGGAGTTCGAGCCAGACTTTTGAGCCATACTTCAATGTGAACCAGATTTCATTGTTACTCAGACTAAAGTGTGACGCGGACTTCATTGTGACCCAGACTTCAGTGTGACCCAGACTAAAGTATGACCCAGACTTCAGTGTAACCCAGGCTTCAGTGCGAGCCAGACTTCAGTGCAAGCCAGGCTAAAGTGTGATGCAGACTTCAGTGTGACCCAGACATCAGTGTCAGCCAGACTAAGGTACAAGACAGACTTCAGTGCAAGACAGACTTCAGTGTGACCCAGACTAAGGTGCAAGACAGACTTCAGTGCAAGACAGACATCAGTGTGAGCCAGACTTCAGTGTGACCCAGACTAAGGTACAAGACAGACTTCAGTGCAAGTCAGACATCAGTGTGACCCAGACTTCAGTGTGAACCAGACTTCAGTGTGAACCTGAGTAAAGTACAAGACAGACTTCAGTCCAAGACAGACTTCAGAGCAAGGCAGACTTAAGGGCAAGACAGACTAAAGTGTGACCCAGACTTAAGTGCAAGCCAGACTTCAGTGTAAGCTAGACCTCAGTGTAAAGTGTGACCCGACTTTAGCGTGACCCAGACTAAAGTGCGACACATACTTCAGTGTGAACCAGACTTCAGTGTGACCCAGACTAAAGTGTGACACAGACTTAAGTGCAAGCAGTGCAAGCCAGATTTCGGTGTGAACCAGACTTCAGTGTGACCCATGTTTCAGTGTGATCAAGACTTCAGTGTGAACCAAAATTTACTGTGACCAAGACATCAGTGAGACCCAGATTTCAGTGTGACCCCAGACTTCAGTGTGCCCCTAGGCTTCAGAGTGACCCCAGACTTCAGCGTGACCCCAGGCTTCAGTGTGACCCAGACTTCAATATAACATAGACTTTCAGAGCAAGCCAGACTTCAGTGTGACCCCAGACTTCAGTGTGACCCCAGACTTCAGTGTGACCCCAGACTTCAGTGTGAACTCAGACTTCAGTGTGACCCAAGACTTCCAGTGTGACCTCAGACTTCAGTGTGACCCCGGACTTAAGTGCAAGCCAGGCTTCAGCGTGACCCAGACTTCAGAGCAAGCCAGATTTCAGTGAACCCCAGACTTCAGTACGACCCAGACTTCACCGCGACCCCTGACTTCATTGTTACCCCTGACTTCAGTATGACCCAGACTTGAGTGTGACCCAGACTTCAGACAAGTCTGACTTACGTATTTATGGCTCTGCTCATATTACTTTGAGTGAAGGGACCCTCAGAAGGCGTCTATATTTGTCCACGTGACTCCTTATGTGGGAAGGTATTTTTTGTGGCCACTTGGATGTTCTCTGGCACCCACAGTTTATTGTTCATCACAGTCTCGGACTTTACTTCGCCTTAATGGATGATTCCGACGTGACATACTGTACATCGTTCTTCGAAGCAACAGCGTCATCTACTTCTTGTTCGGATGGACTACGGTGAGTACCAAGTATTTTTAGGGCATATACTTAGTGGTAGTCGTAGTAATCTCTTCTGAACCTTTGTTGTTGCTTTTTTGTTGACCTTCCTGCTTGCAATTGGTTATGTACGATATTATATATATATATATATATATATATATATATATATATATATATATATATATATATATATATATATATAATGAATATATATATGTATATACTTATGTATGTTTATATGTGTATACATATGTATATATGTTTATATGATTGGTTTTATATGTTTATATGTTTAAATGTGCATACATATGGAGGTCACGTTGCCGACCTGGCCACGAGAAGGACCAGGTCGGCAACGTGACCTCCATGTATATCTAAATGTATATATGTTTAAATGTGTATACTTATGTATATGTGTTTATGTGTATACATGTGTATATATATTTATGTGTATGCATATGTATATGTTTATATGTGTATACATATGTATATATGTTTATGTTTGTTTCATATGTATATGTTTGTGTTTGTTTTTATGTTTATGGTTATATGTTATATGTTTGTTTTGTATATTGAGGATTTTTCTTCTCATTCCAGTGAGTTTGAAGCTCTGTTGAAGGTTTTATTCTGCTATAGTATTATTAAGTGGTTAGCGTAGGTTTCGTTTTCATTATTGTCATAAAACCTGTTAATTACAAAATTGAAGAATATTATCTTTCAGCAAATGGTATCTTTCATGGGCGTTACATCATTTCAGGTTAGGGTTATCGAGCATTGATAATAATGTGGTTATCTGGCTAAGTTTTCCTGTCCTTGAGCTAGTCACCTTAACTTTCGATTCAGATCAGTTAAAATCTCTAGAAAGCTTAATTATTATTGCATACCAAATAATGTAAATCAGAGGTTTCTTAAGTGCTGACTGAACATCTGACAGCTGAGAAAGATGGCTGAGTAGCAAATCTTATATTCATATGATGTCCAACTTTCTTGGATATTTGACCTTTGTTCCATAAGGACATAGTGATTGGTATTTCAAACAGCCGTCTCATATGCAATGTTTATTTAAAACTAAGCTATTTGTGAACTGTATAATCTGTCGGTATTGATCTTTAGTGACCCAAGAATAAAACTGCATTGTTCTCAGCTGATTTCTGCACTCCCTAAGACACCATATGGTTACCTAAACCATAAGTAACGATCATATGAAATATTGACGTTAGATTAGGTTATCATAGGTATTCAACGACCCCTTTGATGTTAAAAAAAATAAAGAAAGCCTGAATATCAGTTCTGAAGGTCGAGAGAAGGGTTTTCACGCAGACTCCCTAGAACTGTTCTTTCTGGGAAGGCATTTTTCAGTCTGCAAAACCGTGTGTTAATTCTAGTGAAAGCTGGGAAATCAGAGGCAACACGAGTTAAAAGATTCAGGAGGCGGCCAGGTGACAAGTCCTGCCGCTACTTTATAAAATTCATTACATTCACTTGACATCTGGAAAGCCACCATCACCCATATCTCTTTTATCAAGGTCAGGGAATTCTTCCTTTGCTCTCTCACCTTGGTAACGGTTTGCCTCAGTGAGCTGACCTCTCTTCTTCCCTCTTACCATCTCTGTCTTTATTTCATCCGTGAATGGAATGGAATGGAATATAGATTTTAGGCCATGGGCCAACTACTGGGACCTATAAGGTCATTCAGCGCTGGGATTTCTTGATTCCGACGTTTCGTAATACAAACTTTATTACATCTTCCGTTTATAAATATGATAAAATTATAAAACAATCTTAAATTCGTAAGAAAAAAAATTCATAGAACTGTATAAAAACTAAAATTTATAATTACAAAAATATAATTAAAAGCTAAGACCGCCGACCAACCTTCAGTTCAGAGAAAGGAAGACTAAATGACACGAGAGAAAATAGAAGGATACACGTTAGCTCAAGATACAGTTGGATCGAAGAGGTTTGGGTATTCAGTCGGGGAACTAGCTGCTTAATGAGGAACGACTCTAGAGTGGATAGTTCTTGAGCGTTTTGCGTTAGCCCCGTGATGCAAAAATCGTCTCTTTCGATATGGGTTTTGCAAATTCTCGCATGGTTCCTGATATTCGAATGCTCAGGGTTGGAGAGCCTACTTCCTGTGCGGAAACTTATTCCACGATGAGAATCGATAATGAACCTTATTAAACTCTTCGTAGATCCCACATGTGTCCCAGAGTTACACCGTGGGCAAGTATATTTATATAAACTACGTTTGAGGTCAAGAAGGGACTTAACCGATCTCTACAGTTAAAGAAAGACCCAGTGGTTAAGGGAGTGTTCGGTATTAGTTTAATACTGACTGCACTATAATGATTTTGCACAATCTTGATAAACCTTTTTCTGAAGGAGTCATCATGTACAGTATATATATTTATGTATATATATATAATTATATTTATATATATATATATGTATACACACACATACATATATATATTATGTATATATATGTGTATGTATATGTATATATATATATTATATATATATATATATATATATATATATATATATATATATATATATATATATATATATATATATATATATATATATATATATATATATATATATATATATACAATACAGAGAGAGAGAGAGAGAGAGAGAGAGAGAGAGAGAGAGAGAGAGAGAGAAAGTAATATGCAAGTACACAACACATTTGCTAAGGGAATTAAAAAAAAAAAAAAAGAAACCCGGCAGCATTCCAGCCGAGCCCTATTCCAAGGAGCACCTGAATGCGAGAGTAGGATTATTTAAGACTCTCTGCTTCTTTGCAGGAACCGGAAAATTAGTTCATTTAAATGAAAAAAGTTTCTTATTGCAACAGGCAGAGTTTTCTTTGAAGCTATAATGGATGGGAAACAAATTCCAAAACTTGAGTTTTGTTTGGTACAATTTCAAGACACGAGAGTAACGCTCATGGAAATTTAGATAATGTTTTATATTGAGAATGAATGCCTGTTGTTCGCTTGTTGTGAAATAGAACCATTTTTCAGGGTTATGAACATTATATGTTTTTTCCCTTATGGTAAAACAGAACTTTTTCGGGCCTATGAAAATTATATTTGGTTCGGTTATGGTGAAACAGAACTCTTTTTCAGGGCTATGAAAATTATATTTTGCTCGCTTATGGTGGAATAGAACTCTTTTTCAGGGTTATGAAAATTATATTTGGTTCGATTATGATGAAATAGAATTATTTTGCATGGTTATGAAAATTATATTTTTTTCGCTTATGGTGAATTAGAACTTTTTCAAGGTTAAGAAAATTATATTTAGTTTTCTTATGGTGAGTTAGAACTTTTTCAGGGTTATGAAAATTATATTAGGTTCGGTTATGGTAAATTAGAACTCTTTTTCAGGGTTATGAAAATTATATTTGGTTTGCTTATGGTGGAATAGAACTCTTTTTTTCATGGTTATGAAAATTTTGTTTTGTTCACTTATGGTAAATTAGAACTTTTTCAGGGTTATGAAAATTATATTTTGTTCGCTAATGGTGAATTAGAACTTTTTCAGGGTTATGAATACTACATTTTGTTCGCTTATGGTGATTTAGAACTTTTTCAAGATTATGAAAATTATATTTTGTTCACTTATGGTAAATTAGAACTTTTTCAGGGGTATGAAAATGATATTTTTTCGCTTATGGTGAATTAGAACTTTTTCAGGCTTATGAAAATTATATTTTTTCGCTTATGGTGAAATAGAACCCTTTTCAGGGCTATGAAAATTATATTTTGCTCACTTATGGTGGAACAGAACTCTTTTTCATGGGTATGAAAATTATAATTTTTCGCTTATGGTGAAATAGAACTCTTTTTCATGGTTATGAAAATTATATTTTACTCGCTTATGGTGGAATAGAACTCTATTTCAGGGTTATGAAAATTGTATTTTGTTCGCTTATGGTGAAATAGAACTCTTTTTCATGGTTATGAAAATTGTTTTTTTCGCTTATGGTGAATTAGAACTTTCTCAAGGTTATGAAAATTATATTTGGTTCGGTTATGGTGAATTAGAACTTTTTCAGAGAGGGAACTATCCTTATGGAGGGCTGTACATAAAACCAAACAAAGTGAAATTGAAACGTTATATGGCTACCCTTCCTATGGAAGAAATACAGTTTCCCGAATGCCGATTTCCAGAGGAAAGAATTTCAACTGTTTTATTATCTTTCCTGAAGTTTACTCATTGCATTAAGCAAATGGAAACAGCAGAAGCCTTGCTTAGATCATCTAAGGAAGATAGTACAAGACTTTCTCAAAGTTTCCTTCTGACGCCGCCCGCTTTGATGTTCTCAGGGCTGGTAATTGAGGGGTACCAGTTAAGGTACAATGGTCTTTATAGTTATGACCTGAAATTGAAGTTATATAACTTTATCCTGTATAATTATCTGAAGTTCTTCTGGCATAGAATATACAAAGTTTTCTGTAAGCAAGTAAAAGATGCGCCGAAGTTTCTTCGGCTTAATCGAGTTTTCTGTACATCGTATAATCAAGGCCACCGAAGATAGATCTATCTTTCGGTGGTCTTGGTATAAGGCTGTATGAGCCGCGGCCCATGAAACTTTAACCACAGCCGGGTGGTGACCTGGCCTATATAGTTGCCAGATGCACGATTATGGCTAAATTTCATAATCATAAATAAAATACAAACTACTGAGGCTGGAGGAATGTAATATGGTATGTTTGATGATTGGAGGGTGGGTGATCAACATACCAATTTGCAGCCCTCTAGCCTTAGCAGTTTTTAAGATTTGAGGGCGGACAGAAAAAAGTGCGGACGGACAGGCGTAATCAGAAAAAAACACTGTCATTGTTTTATTTGAATCTGTCATAAGATAAACGTTTCATCGTTTTTAATCTTTTTTTTTAAAGTCCATTTACGATGGGATTTTAATACCATTCCAAATGATATTTGGAAGTGTCTGGTGTTTTCTGAACTGCATTATTTGTTTTTGACATAAGGTATCTGTATTCACCAGCATACCTTCTAAAAGGGTAGAATTAAGTGATTTCAGAGAATTCTCAAACGCAAATGAAGTAAAATATGTAAAATAATTGACACAAGTAACGTAAAATTACAAATTAATAAATAAAACAAGAAGGAAATTACAGATTCTATAATCGTCGTCTTGCACAAAATTACATAACAATTGAACAAAACGAATGTATGGTTCTACGAAATAATTTTTTCCATGTGTGATTGATATTTACAATTTTCAGAGGTTTTTGAGAAAAAAAAAAATATTTTCAGTTATAGTGAGTTGTGATTGATATTTACAATTTTCAAATTTTTTTGAGAAAACATAAAAATATTTTCTGTTATACTGAGTTGTGACTGATATTTACAATTTTCAAAGATTTTTGAGAAAACATAAAAAAATTTATTTTCAGTTACTGATATTTACAATCTTCAAAGTCGTCTGAGAAAACATAAAAAGTATTATTTTCAGTTATACTGAGTTGTGGCTAATATTTACAATTTTCAAAGATTTTTGAGAAAACATAAAAAATATTTTCAGTTATACTGAGCTTCATTTTCGAAACAATGAACCAATGAATTTTTTTTTCTATAACTAGCTAACAACTTTTACATTTTATTCCCCGCGAATATGTGCATAAAATGCTTAATGACATCAAGATAAAATTACATATCAAACAGAACTTTTCAGCATTTGATAAAATGTCAGCAGAAAGTTGGGTGGAGATAAGAGGAATGAGTAATGAGCAGTCGCCGCCTATCACGAATAGACCTGAAATGATACCAATTTTATTTAAAAGTAAAGAGAATTAAAAGAGGTCTGTTGTAATACATGGTGTTGTGGATTCCCATAAATAATGTTTATTTTATCAGCAATTTTCTATTGCTGTCATTGCTTTGGCTTTCGATCGTATTGCCTTATGAAAGCCTGCATGAGTTAGTTGTAACAAAGGTTTTCATAACTTTTTATTTTTTTTGTAAAAGAAGACTATTGTGCCGGCTTTGTCTGCCCGTTCGCACTTTATTCTGTCCGCACTTTATTCTGTCCGCACTTTTTTCTGTCTGCGCTGTTTCTGTCCCCCCTCAGATCTTAAAAACTACCGAGGCCAGAGGGCTGCAAATTGGTATGTTGATTATCCACCCTCCAGTCATCAAACATACCAAATTGAAGGCCCTGTAGCCTCAGTAGTTTTTATTTTATTTAAGTTTAAATTTAGCCATAATCGTGTTTCAGGCAACGATATAGGTTAGGCCACCACCGGGCCGTGGTTAAAGTTTCTTGGGCCGCAGCTCGTTCAGCATTATACCGAGACCATCGAAAGGTAGATCTATTTTCGGTGGCCTTGATTATACATACGTTATAACGGCTGTACAGAAAACTCGATTGCGCCGAAGAAACTTCGGCGTATTTTTTACTTGTTTTTGTTAGACTACACTGCGCGACGTTCCATGCTCTGTTGGTATCTCATATTACTTTTATTTACTGCCATAAGATTTACGTGGAATCGTTTACAAAAAGCCAAAATGAAAGACCATCTCTCATTTAATTGAAAAGTCCATTTTTTTTTACCTTAAAGAAAAAATATTTATAGATACAAACATTCTCTTATTAATTGTAAATCACCATATGTCTCTTGCTCCTTTCTCTCTTTATCAAATAATGAGTCTTAGTTCCTTTGTTCCTCTTAATGATTCACTGCAGTAAAGTTGAATCTGCCAGCCTACTCAGACATTCAAAAGCCGAATTGCAATAAGAAGAAGAGTCTCGGTTTTGAAAACCTGATATAATTATTAGTATTTCAATGTTCTTCTGCCGCTGACTTTCTCGGCTGAGGTTTCCTGTTAGGGGAAAAAAGGGAAATTAAAATGGAAAATTATATTTTAGTTTCACTAAAATTCGTAGAGGGTTAAAATAAGTAATCGAGTTTTCTGTACATCGTATAATCAAGACCGCCGAAAATGGATCTGTCGGTGGTCTTGATATAATGTTGTATGAGCCGCGGCCCATGAAACTTTAACCACGACCCGGTGCTGGCCTAGCCTATATCGTTGCCAGAAGCACAACATGGCTACTTTAATCTTAAATGATAACTACTGAGGGCTGCAATTTGGTATGTTTAATGATTGGAGGGCGGATGATCAACACTCCAATTTGCAGCCCTCTAGCCTAAGTAGTTTATAAGATCTGAGGGCGGACGGAAAAAATGCGGACGGACAGCCATGGTGCAATAGTTTTCTTTTACAGAAAGCTAAAAAAGCCTGATGGATGAAGGATGGATAATAACACTAATTTGACGATGTAGTATAAATTATGTAAATTTATTACACGTCACTTTTCATCAGAACAAGAGCAACCTGTCCAATTTCTTCCCCTTTTATCAATTTCTTCCCCTTTCATCTATTTTATGATGTATTTAGCTTTTTTTCCGAGACTCAAGCTGAACAAGTGCTATCTATTTTATATTTCTCTTTCTCACTCTTCTGAGACTCACGATGATAAAGTGTTTAATAACCCTTCGGCCCCTAGGTACAACCCCTTTCATTCATTTTACTGTACCTCCATTCAAATTATCTTCTTTCCATCTTACTTTCCACCGTCTCCTGACAATTTTTCATAGTGTAACTGCGAGGGTTTCCTCCCTTTACACCTTACAAACCTCTTTTAATTTCAATTTCCCTTTCTCAGCGCTGAATGAACTCACAGGTCCCAGCACTTGGCCCTTGGCCTAAATTTATTTTCCAGTTTCAATGTCGTTGAGCGAGTTTCAATTTCAACCTAATTTGAAATCAATAAGTATCGTCAGAACTTGCAGTTTATATTCACTTTCCGTATAGGGAAAATCAAATTTAAAACCTCGATTTCAATTTCCTGGTGTTCAATCATATATTGATCCGTGATCACCTCCGGAAATGATAGTACATTTTTTCTTTTCATACTAAATGTATCCATTATTTGCACTTTATGTTCGAAGAAAACAGGATATTGCCCAGTCTTCTCGTATTGGATTATTTAACATGTATCTGTATCAAAAAGTTTTGGTTATGGACTGTTTGACATTTATCTGTATCAAGAACATTTTGGTTGTAATTCTTACTTGGGGCTAATACACACAATCACATTTAATAATTAGGTTTTTAATATATAGATCATAATGATGTCTTATGAAGTGTTATAAAGTTCACATCAGTTCGAGGGTACAGTTCATTAAATCATCACATAATATTTCACTGTGATGTTTATGAAAGCATATTTCCTGATAGACTCGCAACAAGAAATTCATCACTATTCGTCCAAATTTTTTTTTTTTATTGACATTCAACATCTATATTTCAGCTCTGTAAAGCCCCGTAGGGGTAAGCGTAAATCAGTGCACCTCATGCGTTGCACTGTAGACATTACTTAAGGTTCTTTGCAGCGTGCCTTCGGCCCCTAGATGCAACCCCTGTCGTTCCTTTTACTGTACTTTCTTTCATATTCTTTTTCTTCCATCTTACCTTCCAACCTCTCCTAACAACTGATTCATAATGCAACTGCGAGGTTTTCTTCTCGTTACACCTTTCAAACTTTTACTGTCAATTTCCTTTTCAGCGCTGAATGACCTCATTGGTCCCAGTGCTCGGCCTTTGGCTTAAATTCTCTATTCAGTTCAATTCAGTTCTATATTTCAGCTCTGTAAAGCAGTGTTGCCTTAATAAAAGCAATGCAGAAATTTGCTTCCATAGACACAACTTTTCTTGTTCCAAATTATCTGCACATAACCTGTTGCCTTCCTATCCGATGCAAATTCCCTGAGATGTATGCTAGTATTGCACCAGCCCTGGTTTTTTTTGCCATTCTCCTAGGTTAGGTTGGGGTAGGTTAGGTTAATTTAGCTTAGTTTAGCTTAGGTTAGACAATCGCCTTGTGCGTAATTTGGATGTGGGAAACACAATGAGACTATTTTCTTCAAGAAATTCTATGGTTAGTTTTTAAGATATGGCGTCCCGCTTTTTTCAGGGAAAGGTCTCGATGCTCGGTTACATCTCGGGAAAATGCATCCCAGATGTATTCTGTCACCCTTTAAATTTACTGCCAAACTCCTCAGTACTCTTACCGCCCTTATTAAAGCCCATTGCCCCATCGTCCTAGTGTCCATTTTACCATCGTAATCTTATTGTGATCCTGAATAGCCCATTAAGGAGTTATATATGGTAAGTGCACCTCCCTCCTTGCCTGTTCGAACCCGTACCTCTTAGAGTTTGTATATGCAGTTAGTAAGAGTAGGAATAATTTTTGTTGCAATTGCCTTTGGGTGTATACACACACACACACACACACACACATATATATATATATATATATATATATATATATATATATATATATATACATATAATATATATCATATATATATATAATATATATATAATTAACATATATATATATATATATATATATATATATATATATATATATATATATATATATATATATATATATATATAAATATATATTGCAACAAAAAATATATATATACTTACTAACTATATATAATATATAAATATATATATATATATATATATATATATATATATATATATATATGTATATATATATATATAATATATATATACTGTTTATGTATATATGTTTTCATGAGCTCTTTATTTAGTCAGCCATGAATTCTCTGATGACGAGATAGATTGCATACATGGATTGGGTCTAGAGCACAATTAATACTTTACATGATATAGATGAGTGTTTCTCGCCAGCCAAAAAACCTTTTTATTCCACTAGTGGAAATAAGAATTTTAATAGCAATATGCTGTGTTTGCCATACATGTCACCTTTCGATCATATTATCTACCCACTTAAATTACTAAATGCAACTGTTGTATTTTCCTATCGCAATACCATTGGCAGAACTTTAATAAGAAACAGTCTTATATACGACAATGGGGTAGTATACAAAATTCCTTGTTGCTGCAATATAAATTTTATATTGAACAATCAGCAAAAACTGTTGGGAAACGTATTCCACAGCATAAGTTTAGTATCGCTACTGATCAACGAAACAGTGCCATTAGTAGACATGCTAGAGAATGTTTTTATCCAATTCGGGTGTCTCAAGCAAGAATCTTGTATAGAAACAGTAATTTTATAGAGAGAAATCTAATAGAAACGGCATGTACTCAACACAGTGAAAACAATAACTTTAATGGCAGTATAGGCTTATTCAAGACAGACTCGCTCTTTCTACTTGTCATGAAAAATCAGTACAAATTATGTACTATACAGATTTAGGTATTCACTTAATTACCTATTTAGCCTCATTAGACTGTTAACCTTTTCTATTGGGCGAACTATGTACTAGACAATTTATATTTTATATTATCCCGTAGCAGTTGTAAGCACCGTTCACCATTTTTACTTGTTTACGTTTTATGTAAGTCTTGAAGTCAAATGTAAATCCATGTCCGGTATATGTTTTCTTTAAACTGATTAGTCAGTCACGTTCCCCGGAAGAGGACTGATGAAAGGCGAAACGGTTGGGACAAATGAGGAAAGCTATTTCCTTCGTCCTCTCCAGTTTCTCCTTCGTTTTCATTGTGCAGTACATCGAGATATTTTATCTTCGTAACTAAGAAGAATACAACTTATTATATATATATATATATATATATATATATATATATATATATATATATATATATATATATATATATATACAGACACATATATATGTATATATATATATATATATATATATATATATATATATATATATATATATATATATAATATCATATATATGTATGTATGTATGTGTATGTATGTATTATTCATTCATTCATTTGTATGTAGCAGTTATACAAATATCTGTACATAAATGGTTTTTGAGGCAGTAATACTTAATATTGCAGTCATCAAACGAAAAAAACTCTGTCCGGTTCATCATCACTGATGAGTGACTTGCCAATGAAGTATATATGAATTTATCGTTCCGGCGTGGAAAAAAAAATTGGTGCTACTGCTCTGTAAAAACTAATTACGTAGCATCGAGACTTTGATAACAGTAATTAAGTTCTATCAGTTTTTTTTGGCAAAGAAGTGAAGCATGAGTGGTAGCGTATGACTGATCAGAGATATTCTTTTCAGTAATTAATAAGTTATACGAATTTTTCATTTCTGATGGAGCAGCTTGTTAAAAACATCATTTCAAAAATCGTCTTCATATTTTATCTTGACAAACACTGCTTCTCCTCCGTTTTTCGTTCTCTCTCTCTCTCTCTATTTCTCTCTCTCTCTGTTTTTCTCTTTTTCAATATATATATATTTATATACTTAAATGGCTTATATATATTTTATATTTATATATTGTATATATATATATATATATATATATATATATATGTTATCTATATAAATTTCTGACTCACCCTGAAGATGACTTTCTCAGGTTGAAAGTCTTGGCGTTACCCACTGGGCTTTCCACCTGAGGACTTATTACCTGCTTCATCCACGGGGACCATTGTGAAATGAGTCAGAAATATATTTATGTTCCACACGTGATTGTGTGTTGATGATTTCTATATATATATATATATATATATATATATATATATATATATATATATATATATATGTATGTATATATATGTATATATAGATATTTTTATTTTTGTCTGTATGTTTGTTTATTTATTTTTTTCTCTCTTTTCTAGTACTCGATGCGAGTTTTACAATATTTCAGTCATTTAACGAAAAACTTCTTAGGTTATCACCAGACTTTTGCTTGTTCTTTTAGTATAGGGTTTAGTCGTTTTATTCTGAATGTTTTATTGTAATTCTAATTTGTAATTCTGACTTTGTCAGTTTACTGATTGCCACGTTTGCTTTTCGCAGCCCAGAAAATGCAACTGTGAGGAGTTGTGAAACGTCGGCATATTATGATAAAATGAATATGGATAATGCCTTTCCCTGACATACATATGTGTATATATATATATATATATATATATATATATATATATATATATACAAACATACTTATATACATACATATTTATATATATGTATATTGTATATGTACGTATGTCTCTGTGTCTGTATGTCTGTATGTCTGAATGAGTATGCTGAGGATTAGTGAATGGAAGATAGAAGAGAGGTATTACTGGATGATGCAATATAAGATAGGATTATTAACTAGTTTGTTTGAAAAAGATTGTAAAAGTTGTTGTTTTTCAATTTTAGGTGGATCAATAGTGGTGAAAGGTTGAATTGGTTGGCCGTGGTGAGTAGTGTAGATATGTAAAAGAGTAAGATTCCTAAGGGTGTGTAATGCATATGTTGACAATGGGAAGTTTTCCAAGTAAATGAGTTTGAGTAATAATTATTGTTCTCCTGTTTAAGAAGAGTAATAATTATTGTTCTCCTGTTTAAGAGTAACGCCAGTAGAGAATATGAGTTGTAGGGATATAATTTGACTTAGTGTAATAAAGAAAGCATATGACAGATTTAACTGGGAGATTGGTAAGTCAAACAAACTATTTTTAACGAATTATGAAAAGTTATTTTCCTCAGAATATGTGTAATTCTTGAACCTCTTTAATCACCATTCTGTTTTCCTGATGGTTATTAATATAAATAAGATTCAAGCATAGTAATGTATATGGACTATGGGAAATTTATATAAATATATAGATATATATATATATATATATATATATTATATATAATGTTATATATATATTATATATATATATAATTTTATTTATGCATTATATATATGGGGATATATATATATACTATTTTATATATATATATATATTTATATATATATATATAATTTTATCTTTAATCATTATATATATGTAATATATATATGCATATATATATATATATATATATATATATATATATATATATATATATATATATATATATATATATATGAACAGAGAGGATTAGATTGAACAGAGAAGATTAGAATTTCGCTCTTGGCAAATTCATGTGCAGATCCCATTAAATATTTCATAGCGTTCCGCGCTCATATTTGCGCTCAAAGAACCTTTTCCCCGACTTTAATTCCTGTGTTTCCGGGAACTGGAAGTACAAAAAACTGGTGACTGCTAACAGAGCCTGGAGAATTTTCTCTTAGATAAAGAGCAGTGAACAGCGCAAGACAAAATTCATAACACGTAGTGATGATGGAAATGAATATTTAAAGGTAAAGGAAAAGTCGTGATTTTTAAATTACGCAAACTTTCTGATTTTTTATTTTTTTTGTAATGTGCTATTGACTCAAATGTTTGTTCAGGAGTAGAAAGTTTTCATTATTTCAGTCCAGTGAATTGAAATATAAATTATAAAATCTTTAGTTACTTTAAAATGCAGCTCATTATTTGAAAGCATTTGCTTAGTATTCGAGAGTACGTGATTTAAATCTTTCAAATAGTAATATCAACATTATGCATTATATACAAAACTACAATGTGTTATTCCAAAGGATTGCAATCGATAATCAGTTTGACATAAATTTCAATATCGATTTATTGTTCTTTTAAAGATAAGGTACTGGTCATATAATTTTTTTTTATCCAGTATTAACTTCCATGCCTACTGATTCTGATGCTAATAGTATACACTATGAATATGTATTAAAGAAAATATATTCAAGGCAACAGAAATTGACATCACCATTTTCCACAGTTATACTCTTCAGATAAACACACACACACACACACACACACTCATATATACATATATGTTTATATACTGTACAGTATACATATATATATATATATATATATATATATATATATATATATATATATATATATATATATATATATATATATATAAATGGAGATAATAGATAGAATAGAGAGAGAGAGAGAGAGAGAGAGAGAGAGAGAGAGAGAGAGAGAGAGAGAGAGAGAGAGGGAGGGAAATGTATTGTTTTCATATTGGAAAATAATATTTTCATACCACAAAAAGTACCAGTCTTTCCCTAACTCCCTAAAGGCTATAAAAAGTAAAGTATTCAGTGTTCGGAAAATGATACGTTTCGCGATTTTTCGAGAGTCATATTTGCAACAGGATTCAAGCTACCTCTGGAATTTCAGAAAAACCTGAAGAAATGTATCGAAAAACGAAAAGGGTTTCAGTTTCTTTTTTGACGCATGGGATTACCATGAGAGAAATAGGAATAAACGAGAGATTTGGGGAGGGAGTTTTACTATATAATTTCAGAATTATATTACCTTTGCATTTTAAAAGGCAACTAATCGTTCAGTTTATCAGAGTCAAACTTAAAACTAGCTCTTACCTATTCTTAAAAAAATTTACCTTTTTTTTTTGCAAGAAAAAAAAATCCGTAATTAAATCTTAAACGTCAGATATATAAAGATCCCATTAAATTACTTTATCAAATATTAATTCACTATAGTATTTTGCTTATTTGCACTTCAGATAAAGTCTTCACAATATTTCCACAATTTTCTCTGAATAATATTTGTTATACTTATAAGTTACATTTGATTTATTTCGTTTGCATCCGTTTTTCAAACCAGTCGAGCAGTGCTTCACTCCAATGAAGCTTTTTCCTTTCAAATCATAATAATTACTGTATTTCAAAATAACTGAGGAGCTCTCAAATCTTTCCTTGATGTACTTTTTCATGCATACATCTGTTTTTAATCTGCCCTTATATTTTTTTTCGTTTAATATTCATCGTTCCATCTCTTTGACATCTATTTAGGTCATACAGCCTTATATTTGTTAATATAATCTTTTAAGTGTACCATCCGAAAAATGTCACAGTTTTGTTTTTCCGTAATTTCTCTTTATCACTTGTTGAAATTTATTATTCATGAACTGCCGACATTTCATTCACAGCTTGGAAACACAGGCTTCTATCACTTACATTCACTTGCATTTATTGCCCACAGTTGTATAATGAGAGTTAACAAAGAAGTGAAACTTTCCTGGACTAATTCATCTATTCTATGCCAGTGGCTTCTGGGCTCATACTTATACTTCATAAGTTCCCAGCACAAAATAAATAAATAAATAAATAGATAAGCAGGTAAATAAATAAAGTATCAGTAGTTCTTTATGAACTGCCGCTCAATCATTAAATCAACAAACGTGAACGAATTTTTATACTATCTTTTTCCCTCATAAGCCTAACCTTTATTTCATTTTCATACAGGAATAACACTCATTCTGATATCGCTTTATTATTCAGTCCTGTACTATACGTCTCCTATGTACCTTTTTTTTTATTTGTTTTCCAGTTTCCATGAAAGTCATAAAGCAAAGCGTTCCAGACGCAGTTGGTATTTACGTAACCTTTTCATTAATTATTCTTCCCTTACTAGTAATAGCTTTAAAAAAATGATCATTCGTTTTTTATTTAATTTTTTAGAACGTTTGCTCAAATATTTACACATATATTTCAACCTCAAAGCCTCTTAAATGGTTCATTGTTTAATAACACTTTACAGTGTTACTGTTCTTCATCCAGTTTTCCCTTATATATTTCAACCTCAAAGCCTCTTGCCAATGGTTCTTTTGTTCCCGTTCATATTCTCGTTCTGCCAACTTACTTGCACCCTCATCCTAACACTGAGGCATCACATAAGGTCCTTTGCAGCGTTACACTTTTCAAACCTTTTACTGTCAATTTCCGTTTCAGCGCTGAATGACCTCATAGGTCCCATTGCTTGACCTTTGGCGTAAATTCTATATTCAATTCAATTCAGTTCAATTCAGTAGCTCTTTGCTTGTGTCTCTTCTTCAGATGTCGGACTCTTGATTAGCTCTTTTCCTGTGTGTTCGTTTCCTTTCAAGCTATCCTTGAAGTTCTTTCATCTAGCCTATATTCGTGTTTACATCCCATTCTTTTATCTGAATTTTTCTTAGCTCAGTTTCCCCCTCTGTTTATTCAACTGCACTTTGGAGAGCATTTTCCAGATTATGGCTCTCCTTTTCACAAAATAACTTACACAAACAAACGTCCTCAGTCAGATTAACCGAGTTTTGATCTTTCCGAGCTTCTGATATTCTCACCTCAGCTCATTCGGTATCAATTTATCTTTCTTTGTCCTTCTCATTTACTCTAATAATTTTCATGTTCCTTGTTTTGGCTTTCTTTGCTCAGTAAATCTTAGGACCTATGCCCATTTTTTCTCCCATCTATCGCCCATTTCTCGCCTCTGCTGTACTGTACTTCGTGGACATTAGAATACTTTCGTTAATGGTTCTATTTTGTAATTTATTCATGCAACATCAAAATAGAGGTTATGGAAATAATGTTTATCTTCTTACTGGGTATTTGGTACTTTTTACCCGACAAAAAGTGCAGAGAATTCTGCTTGTTAATTCCAGTCATTATAAAGGATTAATATGCCAGTTAACATTGGTTTTAACTGAGGAATTTGTTTGTCATTTTTTTCATTTTGTTTTAAAAAGAGGTTTGCCAGCCAGAAAATAATAATAATAATAATAATAATAATAATTCATATAAATTTTGTTTTAAAATGACTTTACATCTTAATGCTGGATGATATTGAAACCTTCAGAATGTTTCCCTTTCTGTTTTCAACCACCAGTTTTAAAGATTAGTAATTCATTCAATAATAATAATAATATATAATATAATAATAATAATAATAATAATAATAATAATAATAATAATAATAATAATATATATAATAATAATAATAATGATGTAAAAATCACTTTACGTCCTAATGCTGAATAAAATTACAAGTTTCTTATTACCTTCTAGGACGTCAGGTACAAATGTGTTTTCAATCTTAATATCAAATCTCTGCCCTCTTTTTTGCTTGCCAAATGGTTCATAGCGAATTGAGTTTTAAACTTGGTCAAATTATTAGTAGAGTCATTCAAAAGATGTAAAACAGAAATTGATTATAGAAATTTTAAAATACTTTCCAAAGTCCCCAGTTCTTCGCTTCCTATTTGATCTCTTTTTATTAAACTACTAGTACCAAGATTGAACAACCAAATATCAATACTCTGTACTATATATATATATATATATATAACTTTTTATATATATATATATATATATATTTTATATATATATGTCTTGAAATATATATATGGACGTCTATATGGTTATATATATCAGCTATATATATATATATATATATATATATAAATATTTATATTTATATTTATACCTTTATACATTTGTATATTTATATTTATATTTATACATTTATACGTTTATACATTTTAGATTTTTATATTTTTACCATAATAATAATAATAATAATAATAATAATAATAATAATAATAATAATAATAATAATAATAATAATAATAATAATAATAATTTTGAATGTAGGTGGCAGTTTATTTATATTTATTTTAGAGTTTATATTGACATATGAAATAGATAGCAGCCTTTGCAACTTCATGTAACGCTTTCACTAATCCTGAAAGAGATCCGCTGTGATAAATCCAATCTGAGCAGCGATGTTAAAATAAGCGATTTACCTTGAAATATAAATGGGAAAGCGCTCTTCACAATTTCATGTAGAACTTTTACTATTAATACCGGAAGTCTGGATGAATAAATCCTACCTGTATTGCGAAGTTAAAATCACTGACAGTATTTTACCATAAATGACAATATTTGATATGACTCAATGCTCTCTTTATTTTACAGACTTTGTTAAGGGTCTTTTATTGCACTCTTATCAATTTGCAAAAACTATTTTCCTTCGGCGTGAAGATATTTCCTACTGAAATATAAAGGTTATAATGCTGTAGAAGGCATCGTGCTTACCCCATATAAAAATGGGAAAAAGCACGTTAAAAAACGAAGAAAAAAAAAGAATGCTGTTTTATAGGAATATTGTATATTGTAGTCATTGCGTAACAGTAATTCCACAGCAATACAAAGATGTGGAGGCGATTACAGTTATTTGTTTTAAAAAAAAAGTAGTACAGTGTGCAAGTCCTCAGAATTATAAGGACTTATCTACGTTTTAGTCGTTCTTGTTGTCACCAGGTACAGATAAAAATATTATTATTATTATTATTCTGTAGATGAAACCTATTCACATGGAACAAGCCCACGGGGCCATTGACTTGAAATTGAAGCTTCCAAAGAATGTTGATTTCAACCTCCCACCGCAAACCCCACGCTGCAGCAGTAACCGATCATGATACAGAGCCATCGATTTTTTCATCCCCTTGGGGGAGACACGAACTCGCGACATCTGAGCGGCATGCCACGACGCTAGCCACCTTACCATAATTTCTATCAATTCGTTCCAAAGGCATCAGTGATTA
Source organism: Macrobrachium rosenbergii (assembly GCF_040412425.1). Classification (NCBI taxonomy): domain Eukaryota; kingdom Metazoa; phylum Arthropoda; class Malacostraca; order Decapoda; family Palaemonidae; genus Macrobrachium; species Macrobrachium rosenbergii. Next base: position 8,106,761 of record NC_089792.1, on the reverse strand, counting down.
TTGATAATGTTTACAAGGTGGCGTCCTTGATATGATTAAGCTGTGTAGTGTCAATCTTATTAGATATTCAGAAGAAGGGAATAACGGTTAGCTAAATGTGGTACGATGAAAACTGCAACAGATGGCTCTTTTTTGCGTTAGAATTTTTATTTGTTTTAGTTTTCTGTAACAGAAAACAATTCTGCCGGCTTTGTCTGTCCGTCCGCACTTTTTCTGTCCGCCCACAGATCTTAAAAGCTACTGAGGCTAGAGGGCTGCAAATTGATATGTTGATCATGCACCCTCCAATCATCAAACATACCAAATTGCAACCCTCTAGCTTCTGTAATTTTTATTTTACTTAAGGTTAAAGTTAGCCATAATCGTGCTTCTGGCAACGCAACAACACAGGCCACCACGGCTGGCTGAGGGTTTCATGGGCCGCGGCTCATGCAACATTATACCGAGACCACTGAAAGATAGATCTATTTTCAGTGGCCTTGATTATACGCTGTACAGAAAACGATTGCGCCGAAGAAACTCTGCGCATTTTGTACTTGTTCGTTGTTTAGAATAAACGAGAGAAGGTTGTTCTTGTAAGCAAACACTGGCATAATTATCTTTGGAGATTTAAGACCTATCTCATGGTTGACGGTAATAAAGATTGGGATGGAAACATATCTGTTTTTATAAGTCAAGAAAAACCTTTAACAGCTGTTCGAAATCTAGACAGCATACATAACAAATATGTCTGCCAAACTTTAGTTTCCTTAATCTTGTGTTTTGAGTCAAACTTATTGACAATGAACCATTATTATGAGTCGATGACCGGAGAGTAAAGTACGCTCTTATGCCATAATGATATTGCATCTGGATTATTAGGATAAACTATAATTCCATGCCCTAATTATTAGTCATTATTCATAATAAAGGGTATTGAACATTCTATCATCTACAATTACTCAAAGTTATGGGCCAAGTTCCCCAGATATAAACTTGTATGAGAGCCAGAATTACCAAATTATTCCACAAGCTTTCGTGGACTTCAGTACAAACTGTAAGAATTAAAAGCAGCTGGCCAAAAGTACTTGTATCTTTTATATATCCCTCTTTACTCCACTTGTCTTCAGAACTCTGTAAACCTTCGGTTATTTTTTCATAAAAAAGAAAGCCATTACGTAATTCCTCAAAGTCGTTCGAATGGAATGTCTGGACCAATTATTGGAAGTTCAATTTTATCCGAATATTTTATTCAAATCACCTTAATTATTCCTGCCTATCTTAGATATTTACCCAGGTAGAATTGAGAGAGAGAGAGAGAGAGAGAGAGAGAGAGAGAGAGAGAGAGAGAGAGAGAGAGAGAGAGAGAGAGAGAGAGAGAGTCGCCCGTGGTAGATTCAAGTTCAGTCCCCATCAAATATTTTATCAAATTCCGCGTCCAAATTTGCTCAGAGAATCTTTTGCTCATAACTTTCCTTCCCCCATTGTTTCCGGGAACCACATTTAAGGAAAAATTAGGCACTCTGCTAACAGTGGCTATGGAACATTGACGTTGATAAAGAACAGTCTTCATTATACTGAAAAGTTCATTACAGCTAACGGGGCGAATAAAATTATTCAGTGTTGAGGAATGTTGGAAATGTTGCAAGATTAAACTTGGTTTTTAGTTTTCTGTAAAAAGAAAACAATTGTGCTTACTTTATTTGTCCGTCCGCACTTTATTCTGTCCGCACTTTTTCTGTCCGCCCTCAGATCTTAGGAGCTACTGAGGCTAGAGGGCTGCAAATTGGTATGTTGATCATGCACCCTCCAATCATCAGACCAAATTGCAGCCCTCTAGCCTCAGTAGTTTTTATTTCATTTAAGGTTAACGTTAGCCATAATCGTGCTTCTGGCAACGATGTAGGATAGGCCACCACCGGGCCGTGGTTAAAATTTCATGGGCTGCAGCTCATACAGCATTATACCGAGACCACCGAAAGGTCGATCCATTTTCGGTGGCATTGATTATACGCTGTACAGAAAACTCGATAGCGCCGAAGAAACTTCGACTCATTTTTTACATATCTATGTACTGAGAATAATAATTTTATCATGGAATCTGTGAATGAATCAACTCAAAATTTAGGCCAGCAAATATTTCATACTGTTTCCTTTCCGAGTAATTAAGCAGAAGAAAACAAATTTAGATAGACAATAAATTACTTCCTAATTTTCGAAAATTTAATTGCTTTGTAAGTGGATTTAAGTGCTTGTTATTATTTTGGTTCAGAGTATGATTTCACGAAAATGCATTAATGGCCCGTGCTTTTTATGCATTTAGAACTTTTCGTGGTTTAGTACACTTCTGTAGCAAGACTTTATACACATGCATATATATATACATATATATATACACTATATATATACATGTATATATATAAATGTTTATGTGTGTATGTATAAAATATATATAAAATATATATTATATATATTTATATATATATAAATGTTTATGTGTGTATGTATACAAATTTAAAATTTTTGTTTCTTTTTCTCGTACTTTCCGAAAAGCTTCTAATTTTACCTAATATATGAAAACTCAAAAATTAAGTTTCAGTAAACTGCAAAGCCATCATCTCCTGTGTTTTATATGAGACAAAGACCTACAAAAATACTCTCATATCACATAAAATCTGGCCATTCAGGAACTTCACATTTTAATAAAAATATTCCTGGTGATGGAAAAACGGTGCAATTTTTCCTTGCACCAAAGGCACATTTGCCGAGGAATGAAAAGAGCCTGAGGAAGTCCACAAAAACTTGGAAATCAGTGGCTTTTAAACATTTTTCTGTTCCAGAAATCATACCGAGAAGGAAGAGATTAGCAAGAAAACGTGAAAGAGGATCTCGACTATTTTTACAGCGCTTATTTTTGCGTTTTTCAGGCACCGATTCACCTGATTTTCAAAGGGCAAAGGTTAGAGAAACTGTCAGATATTTTCACGGGAAATGTTTCTTATTTCTGAAAACTGGAGAATCCTTTTCTGTGATCGGTTTTTGCTGCATCGGAAACACTCCTGAGTACTGCAGTGGATCCCTTATCAAGAAAATATCGCTCCTGTAATATAGGATACGTCATAACCTTAATCTTTTAGGAACTTTTGAATGGCTTGGCCACTTACGCTGAGATCTCTTCTTTCCAAAACATTCCGTTTTTATACCCTTCTTTAAACCCTTGTAGTTAATTGTCCCCTTTGATTCAAGATAATGGTAGGGCTCATTATCTTGACGTTTCTTGAAAGCCATCATTTATAGGAGGAAACACTCACACATACATATGTATGACATTTTTTTTATATACACCGTGATTTATATACGATAGCTACAAATACATAACATCAAATCCACGCTACACATATGAATGCATATACAATATATATGTATATATAGGTTTATATATATATATATATATATATATATATATATATATATGTATGTATGTATGTATATATATATATATGACAATCTGACCAACCAGCTGCCTGGGAAAACTCTGAAGAACTCAGAAAAATTTCCCTGTGCCTCCTTGTACTGACTGTCCCTTAAATCTAAGAATTACTGTGCCGATTGTCCCTTTCATCCAAGTATTACAGTACTGACTGTCCCATTTATCCAGGTATTACTGTTCTGACCATCCCTTTGATCCAGAAATTACTGCACTAACTGTCCCATTTATCTAAATATTACTTTGTTGACTGTCGCATTTATCCAGGTATTACTGTGTTGATTTTCCCTTTTACCCATGTATCACTGTGGTGGCTGTCTCATTTATCCAGGTATTGCTGTGGTGACTGACCCTTTTTATCCAGGTGTAACTGTACTAACTGTCCCATTTATCCAGATGTTACTGTGGTGACTGTCCCTTCTTTCCAGGTATTATTCTATTGACTTTCTCATTTATCTTGGTATTATTTTGCTTAGTGTCCCCTTTATCCAGGTATTACTGTACTGACTGTTCCTTTTATCCAGACATTACTGTGACGACTTTCCCTTTTATCCAGGTATTACTGTAGTGACTGTCCCATTTATCCAGACAATACTGTTCTGTCTGTCCCTTTTATCCAGGTATTGCTGTGCTGGCTGTCCATTTTATCCTGTTATTACTTTGTAACTGTCCCATTTATCCAGATATTACTGCACTGTCTGTCCCTTTTATCCAAGGATTACTGTGCTGACTGTCCCTTTATCCAGGTATTACTGTGATGACTGTCCCATTACCCCCTGCTAAACCTAAACACATCCGCACTAAACCTAAACACACCCTCCACTAAACGTAAACACAAACCTTGGTACAGAATTATTAATCTCAGGAAAGAAAAGCATTTTCAGTAATATATTTCTATGGTATCGAGTACATGAAATGAGGTATGGTAAGCCCGTAGAATTTATTTACCACATAAGTTAAGAAAGGGGAAGGGGAAGGGGTACGGGTTTGAAACCTACCCTATTATCTTATTTGGGTCAAATGATGGCCACGTGCCAAATTCTGTCTAGACTGGTCAAGCAGTTCGGATTTCTATAGCGCACAAACATAACCACAAACATTCAATTTTATGTATAAGATATTTATATGTGTGTGTGTGTGATCAATTCATTGATGCTGGGAAAGTAAAGTTTTCTTTCTCCTCGTGACAGAAATGCAATAGACTTAGATTTTCCAGTAGAAGTATTTTTTTCTCTTTTTTGTCGTCGTAATTCTATACAAATCCTATACACTTGCTTTCGAAAGCCAATACGTCCAAGACTCGCACTCGAAACATTTCCTTTCCATCCTCACCAACCATCAGCACTTTTCTGCTCCTCCCTTGCAGTTCCCTCCACTCCTTTCGTTTCCTCCCCTGTTCGTCCAAATTTCACTCTCTCTCTCCCCAAGCATTCCCTTGTACCACCTCATTTCTCGTCTGTATTTCAAAATACAGGTATTTTTCAAAATCCTGGAAGTAAAAATTTCTTCAGTGGGTTTTTGCAACTGCAAAACTGCAGTATACGTCATGGGGATAAAGTTCCCTCGGTCTCGACCATTTGGTGACTTTTACGCCACACAACGCGGCGAGAATTCTATTGGTTAATTCCCAACATCATAAAGGACCAATATACCGATTGCCATTGGCTTCAAATGAAGAGGCTTCTTTGTCGTTTAGTGGCCGTTCCATCCAACAAGGGGCTGCGACCTTTTGTGGAGAGAGAGAGAGAGAGAGAGAGAGAGAGAGAGAGAGAGAGAGAGAGAGAGAGAGAGAGAGAGAGAGATTTTCTTTTTCTTCTCTCGTGAAGGGAAAGATAGAAAATGAGAGGTTAGGGATGCTATTATCGTCGAAAGGGGTACTTAATAAAAAATATGAATTTCTTTATAATTTAAGTAAAAGTCGTGTGAAAAAGGCTACCGATAATTGTCTGTTCATAAAATATTTTTGGACATAAAAAATGGTTTAGTAATCATTAACCCGTTTCTCATAGAAAAAAGTCCTTTGGAAAAATTATACGAAAACCTGATTGAGGAGAAATTTGTAAAACTGTTTGGAATCGGTTCACTGTTTTATAAAATAGAATTTGTTTTATGTTGGTCAAGGTAGATCCACTCAGTTATCGTGAAAAGATATGTATTTTTTGGTTTTAGTCTGTTATACTGAGGATATCTATAAACAAGTAAAAAATATGCCGAAGTTTCTTCAGCGCAATCGAGTTTTCTGTACAGCGTATAGTCAAGGTCACCGAAAATAGACCTATCTTTCGGTGGTCTCGGTATAATGCTGTATGAGCTGCGGCACATGAAACTCTCAGCCTGCCGTGGTGGCCTGTGTTCTTGTGTTCCCAGAAGCACGGTTATGGCTAACTTTACCCTTAAATAAAAAAAAAAAAAAACTACTGAGGCTAGAGGGCTGCAATTGGGTATGTTTGATGACTGGAAGAGTGGAATGATCAACATACCAATTTGCAATCCTCTAACCTCAGTAGTTTTTAAGATCCGAGGGAGGACAGAAAAATGCGGACGGACAGACAAAGCCGGCACAATAGTTTTCTTTTACAGAAAACTAAAACTTGTATATAGATTAACGCCATATTGACATAATTAACGTTCTCGATACAAAACATGTACAAAGCTTCTTATAACAGCTAATACCAAAGGTAATATGGCATTACTGTAGATTAAAAGCGATTAGAAATAGTCAGGGATAAATTCTAGGAAAAGCTGTATATACTTTTCTTATAAAAAAAGGGAAACAATTCTTCGTTTTATAAAAATTTTAACAAAAAAAAAACATTAACGCAAAAAGTATAGAAAACGAAAGATAAAATCCAATTGCCTCTATGTGGAGAGAGAGAGAGAGAGAGAGAGAGAGAGAGAGAGAGAGAGAGAGAGAGAGAGAGAGAGAGAGAGAGGACATATTTGCCTGTCAGCGCCAAAGACGGTGATCAATTTACTTATGTTGGGAAAGTAAAGTTTTCTTTCTGTTCTCTCCATCACCGGTTTTCACCAAAAGATTTTCTTCAGAGAATGAAAATGCGGAAACAAACGATGATCATTCTTTGAATTGAATTGAATATAGAATTTAGGTCAAAGGCCAAGCACTGGGACCTGTGAGGTCATTCAGCGCTGAAATGGAAATTGACAGTAAAAGGTTTGAAAGTTGTAACAGGAGGAAAACCTCAAAGCAGTTGCACTATGAATCAGTTTTTAGGATAGGGTGGAAAGTAAGATGGAAGAAAGAAAATAAGAAAAGAAGTACAGTAAAAAGAACGCAAGGGATTGCATTTAGGGGCCGAAGGCACACTGCAAACAACCTTAAGTAATGCCCACAGTGCACCACATGAGGTGCACTGACGGCGCTACCCCCCTACGGGGATCATTCTTTGAATAAACAGACTATATATTTATATATATATTATATATATACATATATATATATATATATATATATATATATATATATATATATATATATATATATATATATATATATATATATATATATATATATATAGAATATTTACATATCCGAAAATGAAAAGTGTAGCCGCACGTAACATTTCGTCAGCAGTGTTAGGAATTGTAAGGTCACCTATGGTTTCTAAAACCAAAGTTTACATTGTAAAATTGAGTGAATTCGTCTGTTTGATAAATAAAGTAATTCATTTTTTCTTCCATTAAAAAGATAATGTAAAATTGAATAAATTCGTCTTTTTGACAAATGACATAATTCATTTTTTTCTTCCATTTCGTCTCTTTGACAAATGAAATAATTTATTTTTATTCCATTAAAAAGATAACATTGTAAAATTTAATGAGTTCATGTTTTGATAAATGAAGTGATTTATTTTTTATTCCATTAAAAAGATAATGGTTTAAAACTGAATAAATTCGTCTCTTTGATAAATGAAATAATTTATTTTGTATTCCATTGAAAAGATAATGTTGTAAAAGTGAATAAATTCGTCTCTTTGACAAATGAAATATTTCATTTCGTCTCTTTGATAAAAGAAATAATTTATTTTTTATTCCATTAAAAAGATAACATTGTAAAATTTAATGAATTCATCTCTTTGATAAATGAAGTAATTAATTTTTTATTCCGTTAAAAAGATAATGTTGTAAAAGTGAATGAATTCGTCTCCTTGATTAATTAAATAATTAATTTTTTATTCCAATTAAAAAGATAATAGCATAAAATTGAATAAATTGTCTCTGATAAATTAAATCATCGTTTTTTATTTCAGTAAAAAAATGAAAATATTGTAAAATTGAATAAATTCATCTCTTTGATAAATGAAGTAATTAATTTTTATTCCATTAAAAAGATACTTTAAAATTGAATAAATTTGTCTCTTTGATAAATGAAATAAATTTTTTTATTCCAGTAAAAACAGAAAATATTGTAAAATTGAGTGAACTCATCTCTTTGGTAAATAAAGTGCTGCAGCTTTTATTATAGCCCATATCATATGAAGTGTATAGACAATAATTATGATGAGTAAATTTCTACACGTTATTTATGATGATTGACAGTCGATGCTTTTAGCTCATCAAATTGGCTCGACATGTCATTTTACATTTTACACTAATTAAAAATTAAGAATATTTCCCATAAGTTTTCCGCCAACTAACGATACTGGAAGTACATCTGTGTACAGCTGCAAAGTCGCACTCAAGGGGGAAATATATAAAGTATTTTTTTAGAATTGACAAGTTTGCTTAGAAATCCAGTCTTGTATAGCATGAAGTTTTTCATATTGAACAGTAAGTTAAATTGACAATTATTTCTCTAAGAACATTAGAGTGCTAGCTGCTCTTGACAGGTTTTGAAACAAATCATATTGACCCGTTTCAAAATACAGAAATAGAGTTTGTGTGTTTTGTGTGTGTGTATGAGAGAGAGAGAGAGAGAGAGAGAGAGAGAGAGAGAGAGAGAGAGAGAGAGAGAGAGAGAGAGAGAGACAAGACGAAGGTTATATCTATCTGTCAGCCCTAAAGATAGAGATCAATTTACTTGTGTAGGCTATGTATCCTATTTGTCTCTCTTGCCTGCTCTTTTTCGAGAAAAGCTTGTATATATACTATCTATATATATATATATATATATATATATATATATATATATATATATATATATAAAGAGAGATAGACAGAAATTGCCGTTGATCATATTTCAAAGGATATATAAAACTACATTATTAAAACGGTGGTTATTTTACTTGGAAGGTTGCGTATCCCAGAACACTGAATAAATATCTACTTTTGTTCCTATACCTGTACTTAAATTGGAGAAAATAGCCATTAGCTATTATATTTACTTTACGTTATAATGCCCTTGGTAATTCAGTGCAATGCTGTGGACAAATTGAAATATAATTTCTGACTTTTCTTGATGAAGTCTCGTTAGTTATTTTTTTAACAAGGACGTTTATGATCCCCGCGTTTTACAGTAGTTATTGTAACATGAATAACATTATGTAGATAGTTGTTTATATAATATCGCCTGACCTTGCGAGTTTTGGAAATACTAGATTAATTATCTCATACCGTGGACAACATTTAGCTTAGTTATATTTGAGTTATAGATAAAATTTTTTTTTTTACTTTTAGTTTTCTGTAAAAGAAAAAATATTGTGCCGGCATTGTCTGTCCGTCCAGGTCTATTCTGTGGCACTCAGATCTTAAAATCTACTGAGGCTAGACAAGCTAAAAGAAGTTGTTGATCATCCACCTCCAACCATCAAACATACCTGTTGCAGCCCTCTAGCCTCAGTATTTTTCTCCTTTTTAATGAAGGTTAAATTTAGCCATAATCCTGCTTCTGGCAACGATATGGGATCAGGCCACCACACAACCCGTGGTTAAAGTTTCATGGGCCGTCAGCTCATACAGCATTATACTCGGGAGGTGGAAATATAGACCTTTTTCGGTGGCCTTCATTCTACGATGTTGGAAAACTCGGCTGCGCCGAGGAAACCTGGCGCATTTTTTACTTGTTTTGTGAATCCTTTCGCTGAGAAAAGATTCAACGGACCAGTAAACCAGGACAAACGTATACTCTGTAGATGGACCTGCATTTCACTCGTGTTTCCAATATCTATAAATTAGAGGAGAAAATATTGCTTTTAATTCTCTAAGTGGTCAGCCAGCACTGCACTCTTCTTTATCTGGGGAGATGGAACGCTATTTCCTCTTTTTGTTGTAAGCTCACCAGTTGATTTCTTTGTTTGGTCTCACAGCAAACGATTTATTTTCTTGACGTACAAAACGATAAGAACCCTGTTTTAGGGGATTCAATAGTTTTCAGTGCACCTCATGAAATATCCATTGCACTGTAAGGCACTACATAACATCAGGCTCTTTGCAGGGTGCCTTAGGTCACTAGCTGCAACCCCTTTTGTTTCTGTTACTGTACCTCCTTTCATAATCTCTTTCTTCCATCTTACTCTCCACCCTCTCTTAATTAATTCATAGTTTTGCAACTGTTTGAAATTTTCCTCCTGTTACACAATTTCAAAATAATTTACTGTCAAAGTTCTTCATTGGAGGGTGGGTAGAGCTTTCGGCTGGCATGCTGTTGGCCCAGCGTTCGACTCTCCGAGCGGCCAGTGAAGAATTAGAGGAATTTATTTCTGGTGATAGAAATTCATTTCTCGTCATAATGTGGTTCGGATTCAGACACAATCCAAGCTGTAGGTCCCGGTGTTAGGTAACCAGTTGGTTCTTAGCCAGTACATAAAAATAAATCTAATCCTGAGGGTGCCAGCCCTAGGAGAGCTGTTAACCAGCTCAGTGGTCTGGACATTAGACTAAGATATACATAACTTTTTACTGTCAGTTTCCATTAAAGCGCTGAATGACCTCATAGGTTCCAGTGCTTGGCCTGTGGGTTAAATTCTATATTCAATTCAACTCAAAAAGATAGAAAGATGCTTGATTGGGGAAGGATTTTCAAAAATAATTCCTCTTGGTTTATTGGAATTTATTAAGGGCAGTTAGGTTATGACAGTCGATTTTATTTGGCATTCAGATAATAATGACTGTTTAAGTAATATTTATTCCAAGTTTTAGGAGCCAAGGGCATGGCCGAGATTCAGGGACTTCTCTCTCTATCTTCTCTCTTCTCTCTCTCTCTCTTGTGGTTTCTCTCTCTCTCTGCTCTGTCCCCTACTTCTAATTCCTTAAAAAAAAAAGTTGCTTATTTTATTTAAGATAGCACAATGATGAGTGGAATTTTATTTTTTTTTTTTTTGTCAAAAAATCTTTGCTTGGTTTTCTTCAAAAGAGGAGTAGCGGGAAGAGATTATTTCTTGTTAAAAAGTAAAGAATAGAGAGTTCTCAGTCTTGAAAAACCTGGATTACGTAACACCGAACATTTTGAAAGTAGGTAGGTAATTGTGATATACAGGCTCACGTTTTGGAAACCTGCTACAATAAAGCATTGAATACTTTTTATACAAACCAGGAGGAAGAATTACTTTAGAACACTCCCTGTTTTTCCTTATTTAATAGTTTTAAGTTCGGCTGGTCAATGTAGGAAATATCCATTTCATATATAATCCTTCTCTCATAACACCAAAATTTTATGCTTATAAGGAACTGATTCCTCAAAAAGGGTTATACATATACATATATATATATATATATATATATATATATATATATACAATCATATATATATATTTTATATATGTATATATTTCAATACATATATATATACATATATA
>NC_089792.1:8070544-8093044 GCF_040412425.1 Macrobrachium rosenbergii | reverse complement strand
GAGAGAGGATATATTAATTTGCTGATTTTATTCATCTCAGGATACAAGGGAGAGGATGTTTTCTTCACTTATAATTTTAGAGAGAGAGAGAGAGAGAGAGAGAGAGAGAGAGAGAGAGAGAGAGAATTGATTTTTAAATTCCTTTTACGCAGTTTAGGTGCCAAGCGAGTTTTTAAAAAATGATAAAAGAGAGAGAGAGAGAGAGAGAGAGAGAGAAAGAGAGAGAGAGATTTTAAAGGAAATTTATTTTAATTTGCAAAAATGATTTTATCCCTCATTCAGGATACAAGGGAGAGGATGTTTTCTTCACAATGAAAATGTTTTATAATGTTTATTATAATGCTCTAAAATTATTATAACATATCTGAGTAAAATTTATAAGAGAGAGAGAGAGAGAGAGAGAGTTGAGAGCCTCCTTTTTATGAGAGTCTTATGATGAGTGAGAAGAGAGAGATGGAGACCTTTTTTGCCAGAGAGAGAGACAAGAGAGAGTGTACAGGATTTTTAACTTGCTGATTTTATTCATCTCAGGATACAAGGGAGAGGATGTTTTCTTCACTTATAATTATAATATATATATATATATATATAGAGAGAGAGAGAGAGAGAGAGAGAGAGAGAGAGAGAGGATATATTTTAACTTGCTGATTTTATTCATCTCAGGATACAAGGGAGAGGATGTTTTGTTGACTTATAATTTTAGAGAGAGAGAGAGAGAGAGAGAGAGAGAGAGAGAGAGAGAGAGAGAGAGAGAGAGATTTTTGATTTTATCCCTCTCCAGGATACATTTTAACTTATAATTTTAGAGAGAGAGAGAGAGAGAGAGAGAGAGAGAGAGAGAGAGAGAGAGAGAGAGAGGATATTTTTGCTGATTTTATTCATCTCAGGATACAAGGGAGAGGATGTTTTCTTAATTTATAATTTTGTATTGCACAGGACTGAATAAAGATAACGCCAGTATGCTTTGCAAGTCTCTGTAACTTGAAGATTCGAATTAATCTAAACGTTTCATCTTATGTTGTAAACTACAATTCTACTGTAATTTGTAAGGGGGAATTTTGAACTGAATCTGCTTAAGGAAGGAATTGTTTGCAGAACATATACGTTTTAGAAATCATTTTAGCCATACATAATATTTTAAACCAACTGTAACTGATTAATTTAGATTTGACAGATATTCTTGTGTACGATAAAGTAAAAGAAAGTTTAATTTGATGAACATTATTTTGTTCATGAAGAACAAGATAACCATACAGAAAAAATAAGAAAGATAGACGGTCCAACATCGTCACATTGAGCAACTATATGACGGAAAGAAGACGCAAATACAAGAGACGTGACAGTCATTCATAAATTTTATCCCCGTAGGGGTGGTAGCGACGTCAGTGCACCTCATCTGGTGCACTGCAGGCATTACTTAAGGTACTTTCGTTCCTTTTACTGTATCTCCTTTCATATTCTCTTTCTTCCATCTTACTTTCCACCCTCTCCGAACAATTGACTCATAGTGCAACTGCGAGGGTTTTCCTCCTGAGGCAACTTTCAAACCTTTCTACTCTTCAATTTCCTTTTCAGTGCTGAATGACCTCATAGGTCCCAGTGCTTGGCCTTTGGCTTAAATTCTACAGTCAATTCTATATTCAATACTGGTGGCAATGTCTAAATAATGCTTAAAAGTGGAGAATTTAAATCATTTATTACCTCGCAGACGAAATTATATGGCAAATTCTCAGTCGCCTCTCCCACCAGTGACTTTCTCATTGGAACAGTTTTTTACAGCCAGGGATTTAAAATCAATCCCCCTTAGGGAGTTAGTGCCGTCAGTGAACCTCACATGGTGCACTGTAGGCATTTCTTAAAGGTCTTTGCCGCGTCCCTTCGGCCCCCAGGTGCAACCTCTTTCCTTCCTTTAACTGTACCTCCTTTCATATGCTCTTTCTTCCAACTGACTTTCCACCATCTCAAACAATTGTTTCTTAGTGCAACAGCGAAGTTTTCCTCCTGTTACACCTTTCTGACCTTTCAGAGCGGAATGACCTCATAGATTCCATCGCTTGGCCTTTGGCCTAAATTCTTTATTGTATTGTATTTAAAATTAAAATCTCTGACTCCTGAGCCTTGACATTTTGTGCCGTATTCCCAAGCTCAATGTCTGATTGTCTTTTCTAATTGACTGTGTACCTCAGTTTCAGTAGGAATGAGTGAATCGCATTTTCATTCACCTACTTCTTCTACGTCTATGCTTTCTGCCGGCCCTTAACTTTTAGTTTTCTGCACTAGAAAATTATTGTGCCAGCTTTGTTTGTTCGTCTGCACTGTTTTCTGTTGGCACTTTTTCCTGTCGGCACTTTTTCCTGTCGGCACTTTTTCCTGTCGGCACTTTTTCCTGTCCACACTTTTTCTGTCCGCCCTCAGATCTTAAAAACTACTGAGGCTAGAGGGCTGCAAATTGGTATGTTGATCATCCGCAATCATCAAACATACCAAATTGCAACCCTCTAGCCTCAGTAGTTTTTAATTTGTTTAAGGTTAAAGTTAGCCAGATTTGTGCGTCTGGCAACGATATAGGCCAGGCCACCATTGGGCCATGATTAAAAGTTTCATGGGCCGCGGGTCATACCGATTATGCCAGGCCACCGAAAGATAGATCTATTTTCGGTGGCCTTGATTACACGATGTACAGAAACCTTGATTGCGCCAAAGAAACTTAGGCGCATTATTTACCTTTTTTTGCCTTCTTTGGGAAGAGGCAATCGTGACAATGTTTTTAGATTCATATATATATATATATATATATATATATATATATATATATATATATATATATATATATATGTATGTGTATATATATATATATATAATATATATATAAATATAATTTTACAAGGTGAAATATAATAATTTTACACAGTCAATCCATATGAAAAATTTCCAAAATATTTTTGGTTTGAAAAGTCCTTTTTAATTTATTTCTTTCTTTCTCACTGTACAAAAAAAAGGTATTTTGATTGCGTTTCATATATTCATGAAACGAAGAAGCAAAAATTCTATTGATGTTTTCGTTAAAAAAAAAAAACCTGCTGGTATACCAGATGAAGATTTTTTCAGATAACACCAAAACCTTCACACAATTTTCTTTCCATAAAGACGTGGAAGTTCATTTTATTTGAGAAGGTAAAATAAGAAACGCTAGGTCAACGTTTGCATATATTGCCAAGGGATACGGTAAATATTAGAGCAATCTTTTTCTTTTATAGACCCGGGAAAGGTTTCATTACAATTTAGCCTAAATCTGCACTTCATTAAGAAAATATCACCGGAGCTGATATCAAGGAAAAGACGACGCTGCAGAGCAAACTCTGCGGGGCAGTGGGAGAGTTACTCTGTGCCATTTTTTAATCAACGTTCAGTGTTTTATACATTCTTCCACCGGTGGTAATATGAGGTATAGTTCGTCTTTCTCCTCTAGGTCGAGAACTGGGTATGTTGTATATCAGGTCGACAATAATATTCGGTGGTGAATTATGTTGATTTTATAAAAAAAACGTTACAAGAGCTTTCGAACCCTGTCCTGGGTTCATCTTCAGTCTGAAGATGAACCCTAGATAAGTTCCATGAGCTGTATATGTATATATATATATATATATATATATATATATATATATATATATATATATATATATATATATATATATATATATATATATGTATATATATATATATATATATATATATATATATATATATATATATATATATATATATATATATATATATGTGTGTGTGTGTGTGTGTATATATATATATATATATATATATATATATATATATATATATATATATATATATATATATATATATATATATATATATATATATATATATATATATATATATATATATATATATATATATAATGTAACTAATTTGTAATTAAGTCAGTGATTTTATCTTTTAGGTCATTCTTGAACACTTTTCTAATATAGGGGTCCAAATGATACGTGCGTGGGTTCATCTTCAGTCTGAAGATGAACCCAGGACGGGGTTCGAAAGCTCTTGTAACGTTTTTATAAAATCAACATAATTCACCACCGAATATTATTGTGGACCTGATATACAGATATAGTTCGACGTTAATAAATGTACGCGTCGTTCATTGACGATATGTTTACCATGAGAGTCGTCAGTCTCCTCTTTTGTGTATCTTACAGTCTCTTGCATGGTAATTAAGGTAGTTAATTAATAATTTGATCGATGAAAGAAAATATGAAAGGTAGCCTGTGCTAGGTGGGATAAATGCAAAAGTAGGTGACAGAGAAAAAAAAGCTTGTATTATTTACATGACTAGAGTTCGTGAAATAAATGAGAATGAATAAAATCTAGGTGAAATGTGTTGTAAAATACGCTTGATTGATGGAAACATCTGATTCCTAAAAAGGAATATCTATAAGTATAGTTGCAGAGGGAAAAAATAGTGTATAAGTAGAGAGTATATAGATGATGAGTTAGTTGATGAATGTAATGGATGAGAGAGTGGATGGAGCATATATATATATATATATATATATATATATATATATATATATATATATATATATATATATATATATATATATATATATATATATACATATATATATATATATATATATACACATACATATATATATATATATATATATATATATATATATATACAAACACATAAAAACACAGTATCTTGCTTCTTAGTCATCTACAGTAGGACCCACAGTAATAATCTTGATTATGTGGACGAAACGTATTTATGAAAATATATACAGTGCGTAATGACAAATACTTTAAGCTCTGTATATATTTTTACAAATACATTTCGTCTTCATAATCAAGATTATTTAAATGGATCCTACTGCTTATACACACACACACACACACACACACACACACACACACACACACACACACACACACACATATATATATATATATATATATATATATATATATATATATATATATATATATATATATATATATATATATATATATATATATATATATATATATATATATATATATATATATATATATGCGTGTGTATTTGTCAAATTATGTTTAAAGATACATGTGCTTTTTTTTTCCACGCAACACTGCCTTCACGAGAAACAATACAAATTCTTAGCTATATTTCACCCACTAGAATAACAGGAATAAAAAAAAAACTCCTTTTTCCTACCCGGCCCTCGTACCAGATGAAGAAAAACTTCAAGATAAAAAAAAAAAAAAACTAATCTAGCAAATTAATTGCCACCCTCAGATTGGAAATTATGTGTTGGAAACTTTTGATTGCCCTTTCCTATTATCAAATAGGAATTATCTTCCAGTGACTAGCTCCAGGTCACTCCCCCTCCCCCTCCCCCCCCCCGCCCTCCCACGCCTCCGCCATTGTCGCTATTACCGAGAAGAAAATGGTCGGAAGCTATTACATTTATCTTTTTTTTTTTTAATCTGGAATTCTTGGTTTGCTTTTTTTTGTTTTTTTGTAAGTATTGGTTTATATTTGTTTAACACGATAGCTTATGATGATATACAGTATATATGATATAGTGAGTATTTTTGGGAGATTTTGTTTTTCACGTTTAGTTGTGGACACATTATTTCTCGCGTTTAATCTTCATTTAAACTGTAATTTCTTTTATTTCGATTGAGGCTTTGGCTAAGAATCGGCTAACAAACATTTTTTTCCTCCAGGCTCATGCAGTACGCTATTTAATGATGAATATCCTAATCTACATATCATGGACTATCAAAACAAGTACAAAATGCGCCAAAGTTTCTTCGACACAATCAAGTTTTCTGTACAGCCGCTACAGCGTATCATCAAGGCCACCGAAAACAGATCTATCTTTCTGTGGTCTCGGTATAATGTTATATGAGCCGCGGCCCACGAAACTTCAACCACGGCCCGGTGGTGGCCCTTCCTATATCGTTGCCAGAAGCACGATTATGTCTAAACTTAACCTTGAATAAGATGAAAACTACTGAGGAGGCTAGAGGGCTGCAGTTTGGTATGTTTGATGATTGTAGGGTGGATGATCAACATACCAATTTGAAACCCTCTAGCCTCAGCAGTTTTTAAGTTTTGAGGGCGGAAGAAAAAAAGTAAGGACAGAAAAAGTGCGGACAGAAAAAGTGCGGCAGAAAAAAAATGCGGACAGAAAAAAGTGCCGACGGACAGACAAACCCGGCACAATATTAAAAATTTAATGATACATAAAAATGCCGGCTTGTATGAAGGCATTCATAATCAAATGTAACTAAATGTTTTAGTACATTTCAATAAAACTTTTACTAGTAGTTAACTATGTATTTTTACTAATTCATAAAAAATAATGACCGAATAAGCAATAAAATATTCAGTACTGGCAACTGAATGAAATTCATTCATGTACTCTATTTGGTTTAGGCAAATCCCACTATAATTGAAATTGTTGTCAATTACCAAAAGATAAATGGAATTCTTGTAATTAATTTGGCAAGAGAAGTGATATCATTGTAAAAAAAAAATTGAATGCTGGTAGTCACAGAAAATCAAAATTACAAAAGAGGGAATTTCAATTTTGTTTGTAAACATCATTAGCAAACTCGGTTTTGGATGTGTCGCTCGTTGCATTTTTTAAAAATATAAACTTTCCCATTGCGTTGCTGGTATTATGGGCGAACTTTATACACAATGGCTTACTTTAGTTTGAACGTTATTATTGTGGGACGTGTGGTGCTCGATATATACATATATATATATATATATATATATATATATATATATATATATATATATATATATATATATATATATATATATATATATATATATATATATATATATATATATATGTGTGTGTGTGTGTGTGTGTGTGTGTGTGTATATATATATATATATATATATATATATATATATATATATATATATATATATATATATATATATATATATATATATATATATATATATATATATATATATATATATATATATATATATATATAGGTATAAGTATAGTATATGTGTATACATGTATATACAGTATATATATATATATATATATATATATATATATATATATATATATATATATATATATATATATATATATATATATATATATTAAATTTTAATCTTAAATTTTTAACACCACAAGTATACTATACGTGTTGCCGTATGCTTTTTCAGCTTTACTACTGATAATTCATTTTGTGTATATTGTAGCAAACAGAATGTAGCAAAAGCGGAGATCTCTTGTTCCATGTTTAGCAGTGGTATTTAATATCTAAGACTACATGGAAGAGACTCCCAACGAGAGAAAAGCAGCCGTAGTCCAAGGCCACAAGTAGTGGAAGAATAACTACTTATCTTATATATATTTCTTAAATTTCCCACGAAGTGAAGTGCGATTCGGCTTGCAGGCTATTGAAATAGTTTTAAGAAAGCATCATAAAATTTGACTTATATTCAGTGATTTCTTGAAATTGACTGCCAATTATTATTAGTATTATTATTATTATTATTATTATTATTATTATTATTATTATTATTATTATTATTATTATTATTATTATTATTAATACTTCAGTAGATGAAACCTATTCACATGGAACAAGCACACCAAAGGGGCCATTGACTTGAAATTTAAGCTTCCAAAGTCTGTTGGGTTCAACCTCCCACCGCAGATCCAACAAACACTGCAGCAGTAACTGATCATGATACAGAACCGGTTATTTTTCATCGCCCTGGGGGAGGCGCGAACCCGCGGCACCTGAGTGGCATGCCCCGACACCAACCACTATACCAGTGGACCAGCTATCTAACGTTGTTCCTTTGCATGAAAAACAGCACAGTGCTGTCAGGGGAGATAGGAGAATTGATCAGCGCTACAAATAAAGATATCATTTGCAATATTGAGGAGACCCATAAATACTGAAACGTCGTAAAGTGATGAACTGTCATTTGCTAAACACTGACAAGGGCCATATTTTGATGTTGATAAACCTGGCAACAGGGAAATCATGAAACTCTAGGTCAGGATAAATGATATTTTATTAGACAAACGGGTGGATACTATCGATATGACATATATTTATGTATAATCGTAAATATATATATATATATATATATATATATATATATATATATATATATATATATATATATATTATATATATATATATATATATATATATATATATAAATATATATATATATATATATATATATATATTAATTATATATAGAGTGCCAAGTCCTTTCGTATATATATATATATATCTTATATATATATATATATATATATATATATATATTTTTATTTTAAATATAGGAAAACCTTGTCCAAGAAACGACAGACTGCCAAGTATTTCGTGTAATTAACACATCTTCATACAAATCATATATATGTTTTTGTGATGTTTTATATATATATATATATATATATATATATATATATATATATATATATATATATATATATGTGTGTGTGTGTGTGTATCTTTGCACATGTATGTGTTTATTATTTTCGCAAGTGTGCCACACCGTTAAAATTACGTCCGGATGCTTTACTAAGTAGTAGCTGAAATAAGTTTCCACAAACCATATATTTTAAGAAACGATTTGCCTCAGTTTTACTCAGGTATCTTCAGAGGCAATCATTTAACAGATTCTATCGTTGAAAGGTTAACTAATTTTAGCCGGCATATAACTGATTGATAATAAAGTTTATCATTTACAAAACTTCATCCTGGAGAAGGTCCGCCGTGGTTCCCGAACCAATATCGCAGCATCTCCTCCGAGATCCCAAAAAACTCGTTCCCAGAAGAACAGTTTGTCTCCGAGATCAAGTTCTGAAGTTCTGCCTCAGAATCCCCGTCGTCTGGGGTCGTAGACTACCAGGCATCCTTAAACGCGAGTCAATAAAATTTTTCTCCGAACGAGATGGCATCATGAGGCAAGAAGGATATGCATAAAGCACGCCACACCTGTTGCGCAAGTATGGAGGGGGGCTGTTCGGGAAGTTGTAGGCACAGATGTAGTCGCATCAGCATATAAACGAGTTCTGATACTCCCCTTTCGCGTTTATATCGGCGAAGCAGACTCGGAGAAGGACCATCGGAGCATATGGGAGCGGTGTGTTTTTCTGGCATAACTCAGGGCGAGTATCCTTGGTATGTGGTGTGTTCACAGTCGTTTCTTGTCTTCTTCAGTCGGCTGTGTTATTAGAAAATGTCACAGGTTTTTTTATGTAATTTCAATTATTATGAGCTTTTTATAAAGATTTATATATATATAATTTATATATATATATATATATATATATTTATATATATATATATGTATGTGTGTTTGTATTATTAAGTTATACTCAGAGACATTGTGCAAATATTACTTCAAGATAAAACTGAATGACATATCACAGATTACTTGATTCATGTCCAGAAGATATACGAACGTTTTGCTTTTACATTTAAGTTAATTCAACACATATATATATATATTATATATATATATATATATATATATATATATATATATATATATATATATATATATATATATATATATATATATATAATGACATAAAATCTCCGATTTCTACAAAACCATTACCATCTAAACGCAAGCCATTTTGTGCCTGTCAGAACACACCGTCTAGCGGTTGTCATCTGCCCAAGTAGAAGAGACTGCTCTGCCAATTCAGAAGCATTTCCTCCCACCTTACCCAGTCACTCCTCCGACTTACCATTGCAACTCTCCCGGAAACCACTGACACTTGCAAGGGCACCAAAGCTCGTGTTTACTGCTAACTGCCACCGCTGTAGTAGTCGTCAGCGGATAGAACAGCCTGGCACATCTGGTTACGTCGGCCTCAAGGGAGATGTTTATCCCCATTTCAAGGGCATTTGCTTCCCAAATTGGTCCGCAATTGCCACTAGGTGTTCTCTTGCCTTATTGCACAGTGCGTTTCCACTTCCTGGTAACCGATTTCCTGTTTGTGCTCTTATGAATACTCTTACTGTCACCTTGTAGCAGTGTATTTTAGTTAATCAATGTTCCACTAATTGTTGTGATGGATATTTCCCTAAAACATCTTGCCAGATGGGATATTTCAACGTTTTATTTGTATTCACTGAATCATGTTTCTCTCGATGGTATCACAGGGCATGTGGAGTTTCTTATTATTTTCTAAACACATGCACGTAAAACTACACATCTCTTGCCCAATGTAAAAATATGTAGTTACCTAACTACAAGATTTTAGACGGAAAAAGAGATTCGTGGTTTAAATACAAGTGTAACCCCAAAGGCAAAAAATGGGTCAAAGGCAAAAATTGGTAAAAAAAAAAAAAGAAATTTGTTTTAAATGCCCAAAGGCAAAATGGGTAAAAAGGAAATTGCAGAACTACAAGTTTTTAGACAGAAAAAGAAATTGGTGGTTTAAATACAAGTTATAACTAAGTTACCCCAAAGGCAAAAAAATGAGTAAACAAAAAAAAAAGAAAAAAGAAATCGCAGTTTAACGTGAAAATAATCAAGAAAGCTCGAGGAGAATTCTACATGACTTCCGTTCAGATATATTGTAAAAGTTGCTCTTGATGAAAGTTGGTCGGAGTAATTACATTTACTTTCACTTGCTTCTTCTGAAGTTGCTTCTCTGGCTCCGCTCCTCCTTCAGTGTTCAGCCGCTAAGTCTTTTTTAGACCTGTAATTAAAGTTAGCTTAGCATCCAGAATCCTCCTTGGAGAAGAGAGAGAGAGAGAGAGAGAGTCTGCAGCGTCCATGCAGGACGTTTTTCTCGAAATTGTGTGGGCTTTTTCATTTGCAGCTTATTTAGAGTACGCGAATTTTCCTCCTTAGGCCCAGTCCTTTGTGGAGGAAATCTTTTATGTCCTGCGTTTGTGTGTTGTGAAACTTGTTAATGAAATGGTAGATATGTATCTGTTTATCCTATCTATCTATCTATCTATCTATCTATCTATCTATCTATGTATAGATATATATATATATTTGTTAATAGATAGACAGACAGATAGATATATATTGTGTATATATATACACTATATGTGTGTATATATATATATATATATATATATATATATATATATATATATATACATATATGTATATATACATATACATACATAGCCTATATGTGTAATAAATTTATGACTCACACTTGGGGTCGAAATCAGACCGGGGTTCTATCTCTATGTGAATCATGAATTTATTTCTGTTCCACACGCGATTGTCTGTTGATTACTTCAAACATATTCACTCAGAAGGGATAATTCGAATGAAATTCTATCAACTGGTGGGTTGGGAAGTTGGATAAAACTTGCTGGCATGATAGGCAGTAAGCCTGCCCATGTAAAAGCCTTAGGTACAGTGGTACTTAGGCTCCCAACTTCTTTATGACATGTGGGGTTCAGTTGGTAGCGCCCTTCCCTTTCATTTGAAATACCTAGGTACTTAGGCTCCAACTTCTCTTATGACATGTGTGGTTCAGTTGGTAGCGCCCTTGCCTTTCAATTGAAAGACCTGGGTACTTAGGCTCCAACTTCTTTTATGATGTGTGGTTCAGATGGAAGTTACCTTGCCTTTTCAGTTGAAAGACCTGGGTACTTAGGCTCCAACTTCATTTATGACATGTGTGGTTCAGATGGAAGTGACCTTGCCTTTCAGTTTAAAGACCTGGGTACTTAGTCTCCAACTTCTTTTATGACATGTGGTTCAGTTGGTAGCACCATTGCCTTTCAATTTCAACCTGGGTACGCAGTCTCCAACTATATATATATGACATGTACTATAGTTATATATATATATATATATATATATATATATATATATATATATATATATATATATATATATATATATATATATATATATATATATATATATATATATATATATATATATATATATGACATTGTTATCCTTTCATAATTTGCCCTGTATTTTCAAACTGAAGACCTACTGTACTGTGCTGCCTAAATGACAATAATGAAAACCATGTATCTTCGCTACGTCCCTTAACGATGGTAAACGTAGACAGAGGATCCAAGCGAATGAGATAAATGTTTCACAGCTGTGTGCTGGAATAACGAATATGGGTGAGATTATCAACGGTAGTTTGTTTGTTTGTTTGTTTTGACTCTGTGATGAATAGAGTAAGGATCTGTTGAATCTTGACTCCGACGTATGATTTCGTAAGCGCAGGCTGTCTCTAAAGAAAGAGTGATGACGTTGAAAAGTAATTCACAGTCATCAGTTATTTTCGTCCAGTCATGAGCGGGATGTTAGAAATATGCATTTCTTTGCACGCTGAATATATGCAGGTAAAAAATCATTGAATGAATATTACATTTTCCTTGCCTTTCTCATACGAATAGTCATCTTCACAAAAAGAATGATAATAACGAAAAGTAGTTTATTTTCATCAATTTCTTTCCATCCAGTCATTAGCGCGATTTTAGAAATATGCATTTCTTTGCACGCTGAACACATGCAGGTAGAAAAATCTTTAAATATTTCTTATATTTTCCTTGCCTTTCTCATATGAATAGTCATCTATACAGAGAGAATAATAACGATAAAGAGTAATTTATTTTCATCCAGTCATTGGCGGGATTTTAGAAATATGCATTTCTTTTGCGCGCTTAACATATGCTGGTAAAAATAACGGCCAGTAAATTAAAAATATGATAATGGTAAAAGGATAGATAATTAACAAGCGAATGCTGATTCTGTTAGTTAATGTTTCATGCAAAAAACGATCTCCAACAAATTCTTTTAGGAAAACCCTTCAAAAACTTAATAATGAATCTTTGCTATCGAATTGTATGATAATGAGTCAATGGTATATTTAATTTTGTATGAGATTTTTCATTTAGATATAAAAAAAAAAAAAATAAAAAATACCGAAGCGAAAGGTTCACATTTCAAACATTCTGCCAATACTAATTTATCTTTTTTCTCTTTGTTGATGCCTGACTCATCATATTCCGTGGAACACGTCAAGACTTCATAACCCAAAAGTAATTCGATTTTCCAATATACTGATTCATCAGTGATTTGGTGTTTTGATGATGAGACCATGACACTATGCAATTGGTAATCCTTGCAAGCTTGGGAGAGAGAGAGAGAGAGAGAGAGAGAGAGAGAGAGAGAGAGAGAGAGATAGATAATAATAATAATAATAATAATAATAATAATAATAATAATAATAATAATAATAATAATAATATAATAATTGTGAGTTTTGCAGGAAAAGGTTCTTTCTATAAATATACTAAAAGCAGCAACGATTCAGTCGTATTAGCTTAATAATTTCCTGTCTGAATTGTAGTTCACCATTCACAAGGAGATTAATAGATGTCTTTTATATTCAGCTACGGGTGGATAAATCCACTCATACCGATGTGCAAGGAGGATGGTTGAAGGGTAAGAATAGACATGTCTCTAAATATATTGTATTTAAACAGGTGAAAATTCAGAAAAAATTGTAGCCGTTTTTATTTACTATTTACCATCGTTATATACATATATATATATATAAAATGGATATAATTGCCATTTCCATATTTTAGTTTTCTTTTAGTTTTCTGAAAAGAAAACTATCGTGCAGGCTTTGTGTGTCCGTCCGCACTTTTTCTGTCCGCCCTCAGATCTTAAAAACTACTGAGGCTAGAGGGCTGCAAATTGGTATGTTGATCATCCACCCTCAAATCGTCAAACATACCAAGTTGCAGCCCTCTAGCCTCAGTAGTTTTTATTTTATTTAAGGTTAAAGTTAGCCATAATCATGCGTCTGGCAACTATATAGAACAGGATACCACCGGGCCGTAGTTAAAGATTCATGGGCCGCGGCTCATACAGCTTTATACCGAGACCACCGAAAGTTAGATCTATTATCGGTGGCCTTGATTATACGCTGTGGTGGCTGTACGGAAACTCGATTGCGCCGGAGAAACTTCCGCTCATTTTTCATTTGTTCATTTCTTCAATGATTTTTTACTCATATTCAAATATCTGGCAAATATATTCCTGTTAAGTGAACCCTTCTTTCTCGGATATGTTCTTTTTCATGTTATAGAGAATCTTCTGTCTATATTCTTCTTTATATCTTTTTTTTTCTACTATTCTCTCGCATTTTTACAAATTTTCTGGTATATTTTTAGCAACAATGTATTTCAACCCTTGTGCGAATAAGGAAAGAAAATGTGGATAGTTTAACTTGCCTTGTCACGCATCTGTATCAACAATGCCTTCTATACTTTGGTAATTCACCGCCTGCTTATACATAATACTATGAATTTGACAAGCATTTAATTCATTTCTTTTACTTGTCTCTCTGATTAAAATCATCATCACCCTTCATTGTTGCTATTGGATTTATTGTAAATCCCTTTACGAGGAAAAAGATTTTGTTATTAACGTAGGTGTTTATTGCCTAAAGGTACAACGGGAGAGTGATGACAGGTACATTGGTTTTG
Organism: Macrobrachium rosenbergii; assembly: GCF_040412425.1. NCBI lineage: Eukaryota > Metazoa > Arthropoda > Malacostraca > Decapoda > Palaemonidae > Macrobrachium > Macrobrachium rosenbergii. Next base: position 8,078,521 of record NC_089792.1, on the reverse strand, counting down.
TTTGTCAAGAAGACTCTCCATCTTGTATTTGAATATGAATCATACAACAACAACAAAGAAGTTAGAGATGTGTATTTAGAACGCATGTTTGTTTTTGTATCTTTATAGGACCAAATACCAGACACAGAGAAGAGATTGCGTCATGCAATGTGAAATGCAAAACAGTATTTCTTTGCACATATACATGACAATAAATTTGCAGCGACAAAAAATGGAACGTACATCGCTTCCCGTGCGGCTATAGAAACGAGAACGAGGAAGAGAAATGGCAGCAACGAAGGGGAGGAAGAGCCACACGCAAATAAATTCGCGGAATATTGAAAAAGAAGAGTTCATTTTATATAAGAGGCAGAGCGCGACATTATGCTGACTCGGATTCTCTCTCTGGACACATGAAACTTTATTTTATTCAGATGGGTTTTATACGGCCGAGGGTGAAGCGGCGCAGTCACTGCATTCACTTTGTTTTGGAAATTCACTGACTCCTGAGAGGAAGAGCTTTATCTTGTGTATAGATGTATTTCTGCACGGAGGTACGTGGGGTACATTTATGAACGTACGAGAGTATATGTTGTGTGTATATATATATATATATATATATATATATATATATATATATATATATATATATATATATATATATATATATATATATATATATATATATATATATATATATATATATATTATATTATTTCTCAGTATAATTTGGTTCTGATTCCACAATAAGCTGTAGGTCCTGTTGCTAGGTAACCAATTGGTTCTTAGGCACGTAAAATAAGTCTAATCCTTCGGGCCAGCCCTGGGAGAGCTGTTAATCAGCTCAGTGGTCTAGTTAAACTAAGGTAGACATTATATTATATATATATATATATATATATATATATATATATATATATATATATATATATATATATATATCTATTTACATTGCCATTTTGTCATCATGAAGACACAGACACACACATGCACATATGTATATATATACATGTGTGTGTGTGCATATGTGCTTGCACGTGTATCCGTATTCTCCTGCTAAATTAACGACTCCTTCATTTCTCTCTTCGCATTACAAATTTATTGTCACTGTTGTTCTTCCTCTCCTTAATCCTCACGTTAGCACTTACTGACTGCGCCTCGCCTCCTTCTCTATCTTCCCATCCTATTGTTGGGGCGCTTTCTTCCCAAACAAAGACGTTATTGCAGGATCAGAATGCCCTCCATTTTTTTCTTTACCGCCTCCATTGCTCCCTACTCACATTTGGATGAGATTGGCACCATTTGTTCCAGACTTTGAGGAGAGAGAGAGAGAGAGAGAGAGGGGGAAAAAAAAAGGCTGGATTCAGAAAAAGTCCTCCGCCTACCAACTGATATGAGGGCAATGCCATTTACGAAACTAAGATTGCCATCTTTGTTTATACCTTTCTTTCTTTTTTTTTCTCTTTTCTTTGCCTCTTCTTCGTTTACCTCCCGGGATGATAATGCCTGAATGAGAATGTGGTGTAAATTCTCGATTCTATGCCTCGCCGTCATTATTACCAAAACTTTCTCCGAGACAGAAGAGTATGCAGGGTGTTTCATCCAGTTTTATTTTTCTATAAAAGAATGCTGTTGTGACGGCTTTGTCTGTCCGTCCGCACTTTTTCTGTCCGCCCTCAGATCTTAAAAACGACTGAGGCTACAGGGCTGCAAATTGGTATGTTGATCACCCATCCTCCAATCATCAAATATATTAAACTGCAGAACTCTAGCCTCAGTATTTTTCATTTTATTTAAGGTTAAAGTTTGCCATAATCATACTTCCGGCACCGATATAGGTACCGACAACACAGGCCACCGCCGGACCGTGGCTGAGTCCCATGAGCCGCGGCTACGAATTTCATGGACCGTGGCTGAGCTTCATGGGTCGCGGCTGAAAGTTTTTTACAGCGTTTATACGCTGTACAGAAAACTCGACAGCCTTCGGTGTATTTTTTACTTGTGTACTCAGGGTTACGAAATGCTTATTCGTGTTATGCCCTAACAGAAAAATGCCGTCATTTATCCGTATGTTAACAGGACCGGGTAGAATTGAAAACCGAGAAAAATGCTACAGCAGGCATAATCAAGAAATTTTTAATTTATCAATAAATGCTCATATTCAGCCTTGCACCTCTTGACGTATTTACCAAATACAAACGAGTTAATTATAATTATATCCCCGTAGGGGCATAGTGCCGTCAGTGCACCTCATAGGGTGAACTGTAGGCATTACTTAAGGTTCTTTGCCTTGTGCCTTCGCCCTTCCTTTTACTGTACCTCCTTTCATATTCTCTTTCCTCCATCTTACTCTCCACCCTCTCCTAACTATCGATCCATAGTGCAATTGCGAGGTTTTCCTCTTGTTACACCTTTCAAACCTTTTACTGTCAGTTTCCATTTAAGCGCTAAATGACCTCATAGGTCCCAGTGCTTGGCCATTGGCCTAAATTCTATATTCAATTCAATTCAGTTGTAATGATATACACATGAAATAGCAAAGAGAAAGCAAATGAGGATACGTACTAACAGATGCTTCTACGTAATTCGCAGTTCCAGCTTACTTTCTAAAAATAATTCAGATAAAAAATATAATCACGATCAAATATATATATATATGCGTGTGGGTGACATATGCGTAGGCGTGTACGTATGCTGTGTGTGTATAATTTTCTGACAGCGAGATTTCTAATATCCAATACAAACATTTCCATATCAGCACACGCTCACTGTATTATTCTTAGTTGTCGTTTCACCAATATTTGCTTTTGTAATGAAAACCTGTAATATCCTAATGCTAACTATTTTCCAGCTGAAATGATGTTTTGTGATCCATGTCATCAGTGGAGAATGTTAAATGGTCTTTAACTTCGTGTTTCTAGTGTAATTGAAAATGAGCTCTAAGCTTCATACACATGTACACACAAACTAACACACACATGTTTATACAAATATATAAATATGTATATATATATTATATATACTGTATATATATATATATATATATATATATATATATATATATATATATATATATATATATATATATATATATATATATATATACACATAATTATTTCAGTAGATGAAACTTATTCACATGGAACAAGCACAGAGGGCCATTGACATTATATATACGTATATATGTGCGTTTGTGTGTGTAATCAGTGTTAATGGCTTAATGCTAGTTGAGTACAAATATATTATCTCACTTGATTAAAACGCGTGTATGTACAAGAATAATGAAATATGATTAACCTTTACCTCAATCTACCTTTCAGTCATATAAAAATGTTATATGTCGACATAAAACATAAACTTCTATTTCATTATAAGGCAAAAGTAATTAACCCAATAATGGCGGTTCTAAATAACACAGTAATTAATCTGCTAGTGAGGTTCAACTTACCCAAAAGGGAATATTCTTATCTTAAGTATTTTCCGAGTAACAGGAAGTCTTAACCTCAAGGTCGCAATTTGCGTGGGAAAAGTCTTTCCAGCCTTCAAGGTCGCAATTTGCGTGGGAAAAGTCTTTCCAGCCTTCAAGGTCGCAATTTGCGTGGGAAAAGTCTTTCCAGCCTTCAAGGTCGCAATTTGCGTGGGAAAAGTCTTTCCAGCCTTCAAGGTCGCAATTTGCGTGGGAAAAGTCTTTCCAGCCTTCAAGGTCGCAATTTGCGTGGGAAAAGTCTTTCCAGCCTTCAAGGTCGCAATTTGCGTGGGAAAAGTCTTTCCTGCCTTCTCCTCGACCATTATTTTTGCAAGTGAATTTTACTCTCTATTGCCAAGATCAAGAAAATCTAAACTTTATTTCAGTATGTATCTTTTTAAGTTCTGTGAAATCCCTTTTAATCCTTCTTGTAGATCAGATAAACTACTTTTTATATTTTGGTCGTTAAAAGTAATAATTATAGCATCTGTTTTCTTCTTGTGTTAGTAATGGGTTAGTTGAACTTCATCAGTAGATCTGGATTATTACTGATGGATTAACTCTCGCATTCATAAGTAAATGTTGATGTGAGCAGGGTTTTACTCTGAGTTTTGACTCATAGGTCCCAGTGCTTGGTCTGTGGCCCAAATTCTATATTCAGTTCAATTCAGTTATGACTTATTTCGACTTGGAGCAGATTCATATGGTTCAGAAGGTAATATGAATGTAAATTTTCAAGCTTTTCCCATTGTTTTTGTAAAGAAATTATCCTTTTCTTTATCATTCCTTTTAATCATTAGTCATTGCTGCAAATAGGGCATTTCAGACAGTCAAGGCCCTTTGAGAAAATAACAATACAATACTCTCTTCATATTCCTTCATCCCGGATTATCCGAACACAGTCATCAAACTCTCTGTCTCAGAGTCTGTAGCAATAAATTAACCTAACTGCGCCAGTCATTTTGTCTCCCGAAATAGGTACACATTATGTAGCAATCTCTCAGAAAACTCAGGTGCCTCCCTTCCACCCAAGACATAATCACTTTGTCTGTATTGGTTTCGAGATGAATTAACTTAGTATTTTTTCCTTGCGGATGTGTTCACTCAGTTGTTCTTTGTTCTTTTACATGTAGTTTGCACGAAAAAGTGCTTCTTGTTAGTGCTGTCAGTGCACCTCATGCGGTGCAGTGTAGGTGTTACTTAAGATTCTTTGCAGCGTGCCTTCGGCCCCTAGCTATAACCCCTTTTGTTCCTTTTACTGTACCTCCTTTCATATTCTCTTTCTTCCGTCTTACTTTCCACCCTTTCCTAACGATTGATTCGTAGGCAACTGCGAGGCTTTCTTCCTGTTGCGCCTTTCAAACCTTTTTACTGTCAATTTCGGTTTCAGCGCTGAATGACCTCGTAGGTCCCAGTGCTTTGCTGTGACCTAAAGTCTTTATTCTATCCTCTAATCACAGAGGAGCAACTTCCAAACTTTAGTCTGTGTGTGTTTTTGCAAGAGCTTTATGGGATATTGGACTTGTAAACTTGGCTCCATGAAGAGGAATAAATTTCCCAGTTCTCAGTATCGACCATGAGCGCTAGTTTTTTCTTTTTACATTTTTACTTATTCTTATTTTCTTAGGTTAAATGAGGCCTCCGTCCTCTTATGACCCGTTTTTTCCTCTAAATGGCCTGCACCGTTAAATAGGCTCTCTCTTCACTTGCATGGGAAGAGGGCTCTAATTTTCTGCCTCATTACAAATTTCCGTTGCACTGACTCGACAGAATCTAATTTGTGATTGGTGAAGCTTTTAATGATAATGATAACATAAATCTAAGAAATGCAGTAAAATTACTTATGTTTTTACTTCTCGTATGATTCGTGGGAGAAGAGATTTGAAAAGCATCTTTTGTTTGACAGTCCTGATTCATTTGGTCCCAAGTAATGGATTGTAAAATTCATTGAGGCAGAATAGAAGCTAACGTTCTATTGTTTTATTGTTTGATGTGACTTTCATCAGTAATTAATATTTCATGAAAACTCCAAAAAATTCTGTTTTTTTCGAAAAGTACGTCAGAAAAACTGTATTGTACTGCACAAATTGTCATAAGAAAAGTAATCATGTTTCCAACGAATGTAACGAGCACTTTTTCATGTCAAGAAGCACAAAGACTACAGGTGAGTACTGAGAACATGTACACAGACTCCTAATATTCCTGCACAAGTTTATATAGTGAGTACTGAGAACATGTACACACAATTCCTTATATTCCTGACGAGAAACTAGTGGCCAAAAATATCTCTGTACAAGGAACGGTGCCTCTCATTTCGTAACCCTCCGTAGGGGGTTAGTGGCGCCGGTGCACCTCGTGTGGTGAACTGCAGGCATTACTTGAGGTTCTTTGCAGCGTCCCTTCGGCCCCTAGCTGCAACCTCTGACATTCCTTTAACTGTACCTCCGTTCATATTCTCTTTCTTCCATCTTCCTTCCACCCTCTCCTAACATTTGATTCACAGTGCAGTTGTCAGGTTTTCCTCCTGTTACACCTGTCAAACCGTTTCACTGTCAATTTCCTTTTCAGCGCTGAGTGACCTCATGGGCCCCAGTGCTTGGCCATGGGCCTAAATTCCGTATTCTGTCTCTCATTTTGTAACCGGAAGGAATAATGTTTATTCAGATTTCAGGTTGCTGATATATCCGTGCTCCTATATGGTCGCGCTTTCCATGACTATATATCAGATACATGTTTAACAATTGTATATTTACATTCACCTTAATCAGAAGGCGATATAAATGGCTTTTGTTAGGACAAAATAAAGTGTTGTAAAGGAATACTTATATTGATTTGATGAGAAAACTCTATATAGGTTGGCGATTGCATGAACAGTTTTGGAAAATATTTTTTTATTATATATATATATATATATATATATATATATATATATATATATATATATATATATATATATATATATTTATATATATATATATATATATATATATATATATATATATATATATATATATATATATATATATATATATGTATGTATATGTATGTATGTATGTGTATGTATGTATGTATATGTATATATATACATATATAAATAGATATATTGTATGTATATATACATACATACATACATACATACCCAGTTTTTCTTACACATGCAAATTATCATTATTTTCTTCATAAGGAGGCACACAACCATGTGAGACTTAGAAAAAAAAAAGAAATGACAAGTAAATTAGTAAATTGAGAAGGGCCATAAATATCGCCTTTTATTTCTCGACTCAACCAAATGAAATTTACGTAATGGTCTCACAAATCCTTGAGGAAGACATTTACTGGGAAATACTGCTGTTGAATTAAGTTGCTAAATCACTTGGAAAGAACTCGCTGATATCAGGTAAGTTAGGTTAAGAGAAAATGCTATGGATGGTGATAATGAATATTTTTTTATACTTTATTTAATTATCTATGTTTAATAGAATTAATTCCTTATTGGAAAATAACGCAGAGAACTGATGGAAAGAATTAATATTTTAGGCATACATCTTATCTTATATTCCATAATTAATAACCTTTCCCCCAGTAGGGTGATAGTGCCGTCAGCCCACCTCATGCGTAATATTTTTCACTTTTAGTAATTTCATTTTACAAAAATAAAGTATTTAGTGAACAGATCATGAAAAAAGTTTGGCAAATAAAATCAGAACTAAAACAATGTTAAGCGATAGAGGAAATAAGAATTTCAAAAGTGATTGCTTTCCTCACATGATATGTGTGACTTAAAAATTAGTTTGGAAGTTGACGTTAAATATCATTTTAACCATCTTGTACATGTATACACGCATACGCACACTCATGATATATATATATATATATATATATATATATATATATATATATATATATATATATATATATATAAATATATATATATATATATATATATATATATATATATATATATATATATATATATATATATATATTTATATCCAGTGCAAGAAAAAATGTAAATATTCCTGATTTCTTGCATAAAATTAATAATCGTGTACCATCCATAAATTTCCCAATATAAGATCGAAGAAAATAATTGTATACCATTTTTGGATGTCTTAGTTATTAGAAATAACACCAACATTTTTGTAAGTATATAGGACCCACGAATAATTTGTCATATATTCATTTTTACTCCAAACCTGCTAAACAAATTAAGGTGTCAACATTTTCCTGTCAGTATCATGGAGCTCTTAGAATTTGTAGTCCTGAATTTTTGGAAGAGGAGTTTAAAAATTATTGTTAAAATAAGAGATTCATTATGCTACCCTCCATATTTTTTTGGAATTTTGTAAAAATAAAGCAAAAGAAAGGACAAATTATACTGTATTCCAACCAGTGTTAACAAAGAATTTAAGAATATTCTCTTTTACATCTCATCCTAATTTCATTCCTGCAGTGCCCTTTTTAAAAACTGTTGATATTAACTTAGTATTTAAATATAATAACATTTTGAGAAAAAACTAATTAAGAATAGC
>NC_089792.1:8053044-8068044 GCF_040412425.1 Macrobrachium rosenbergii | reverse complement strand
TTAACCGCTCATTTTAGAGATATATAATGTAAAGTCCAATCAGGAATACTTTGATTTTGTGAAATATAGGGAAGAATACCATCTTGCAATTTATCATCTGTAAAATATCCGTGATAGCTTTTAATTTTAGATGGTCAGTCAACTTTCCGGATAAATGTATGAAAGAAATAATGAATGCTTTATCTTTCAACGATTTTTTATATATTTTCTTTTATTCTCCTTTTTTTGCCACTTAGACTGATTTATATTTCCTTTGTTCATTTAGTTGTGTTTCGTAAAAATACGAGGAAAATATATAGGAAAAGATAACCTGAAAAATGAACATAAATATATATATATATATATATATATATATATATATATATATATATATATATATATATATATATATATATATATATATATATATATATATATATATATCATAATAAAGGAAGACGAATATCGAATATCTCGAAAAGTACAATCTTTTTCTTTATAATCTCTGTCTTTATCGCTTTCTTCACTTTCAACAATTGGCAGAAAGTTGGAACTTTATAAATTTCCTAAGAGTCGTAGTGGTGTGGTTTATTCATGCTATTAATTAAAAAATCAAAAGAAATTTAGGTTTTAGTGCCGTCAGCGCACCTCATGCGGGGCACTGTAGGCATTGCATAACGTTTTTTGCAGCGTGCCTAAGGCCCTTAGCTGCGACCCCTTTCGTTCCTTTTACTGTACCTCCTTTCATATTCTCTTTCTTCCATCTTACTCTCCACCCTCTCCTAACAATCGATTCATAGTGCAGCTGCTTTGAGGTTTTCCTCCTGTTACACCTTTCAAACCTTTTACTGTCAGTTTCCGTTTGAGCGCTGAATGACCTAGTCGGTCCCAGTGCTGGGCGTTTGGCCTAAAATCTATATTCAATTTAATTTAATTAAAAAATAGACAGTCTCGACACTGATGTCACAATTCATTAAGAAAACCTGTAAAAACATCACGAAGATTTTTAGTTACAAAACGATTTGAAAACAAGAGATTCAATAATTTCATGACATTTCGTGTTGCACATATTTAATAATCGTGGCCTTCCTAATAATAAAAAAGACCAAATAACATTTTTATCGAGTTATAAATTATTTGCTGAATACCTTTCTTGTTTAAAACGTAAGGACACCTTTATCATAAAATCTGCTTATTGAAAGAAATATAGCATAATATATCTTTGATAGCTTTGTTAAATATGCAGGCAATGCTAAACCTATTTACAAAATTTCTCTATACGCTTTGGTTTGTTCATGATCTTTAACAAAATTTAAGAATTATTCTCAGATGTATAATTACAAAAATTATATGAGAAGTAATCATACTGCAACGGAATAATTTTTAACAATTATATAAGAGGGAAACTTATACTGCAGCGGAATGATTTGTAACAATTATATAAGAGGGAAAATTATATTGCAGCGGAATGATTTTTAACAATTATATAAAAGGGAAACTTATACTGCAGCGGAATGATTTTTAACAATTATATAAGAGGGAAACTTATACTGCAGCGGAATGATTTGTAACAATTATATAAGAGGGAAAATTATATTGCAGCGGAATGATTTTTAACAATTATATAAGAGGGAAAACGAAATAATTTTTAACAATTATATAAAGTGAAACCTCTACCGCAGCGAAATCATTTTCAATAATTATATGAGTGGAACTTATAAGTCGCAAAATAATTTTCAATAATTTGAAAGTTATGAAATAATTTTAAACAATTATAATAGTGAAATCTCTACCGCAGCGAAATAATTTTCAATAATTATAATTTGAAACTTACACGTCTCTTAATAATTTTCAACAATTATATAAAACGTGAAACTTATACCGTAGCGGAATAATTTTCAGCTGAATGAAACTTATATGCGAAATAATTTTAAATAATTATATATACAGTACGTCGCGAAGTAATTATCAACAGTCATATAAGAGTGAAACTTATAGCGAAGCGGAACAATTCCCAACAATTACATAAGAGTGAAAATTATACGTCCCGAAATAATTTAAAACAATTTTATAAGAGTGAAACCTCTACCGCAGCGGAATAATTTTCAGTAATTATATAAGAGTGAAACTTACACGTCGCTTAATAATTTTCAACAATTATATAAGAGTGAGAAATATACGTCGCGAAATAATTTTAAACAATTATATAAGAGTGAAACTCTATACCGCAGCGGAATAATTTTCAGTAATTATATAAGATTGAAAACGTTAATAATTTTCAACAATTATATAAGAGTGAAAATTATACGTCGCGAAATAATTTTAAACAATTTTATATGATTGAAACTCTTAAACAATTTTATATGAGTGAAACCTCTACCGCAGCGGAATAATTTTCAGTAATTATATAAGAGTGAAACCAACATAATAATTTTCAACAATTATATAAGAGTGAAAATTATACGTCGCGAAATAATTTTAAACAATTATATATGAGTGAAACCTCCGCCGCAGCGGAATAATTTCCAACATCATTAAAAAGAATTATGACTGATAACCAAATCAAATTATATGTGACCTCCGTAAATTCCTGGGAGATGATCAGAGGCGGAGGATTAAGGGGAAATGTAATTACTTTCTCTTCTATTAAAGAAGTTTCAGACGAGGATCCCATTACTAGTAATCGGATTACACTTAATGGAATTACTCGTAATATCTGCTCAGATGCCTCCTGCAACACAGCCAGCTGATATGTCATACCTTTACCGCAAATTGTTTTACTCTCTTGTTTTACTTATTTATTTATTTATTTGTTTTTGTTCCCGTGCATGTTGTATTTGAATAATGTGGTAGTGCCAAAAAAAAAAAAGAAAATGGTTTTGCGCAATTACGTTAATGGTTTACAGGAATAGCCTATTAGTGTTACGTGAGACATAAGCGGGTAAAAGCTGTTAAGTATATATATATATATATATATATATATATATATATATATATATATATATATATATATGTATATGTATATATGTATGTATATATATATATATATATATATATATATATATATATATATATATATATATATATATATATATATGCTGAATGAAATTTATCAATAATTTACAACCCCTTTTCAACTCCTAACGAACCAAATGGCTTCTTTCATCTTTATTTTTTTTTATCTGTTGGACACTCACTGGTCTTATTAATGTGATCCACTTTCTTTAAGGCATAGAATGGAGCTTCCAGATATTCCTTTTATCTCCTCGTGTCATCCATTATGACTGTTTTCGTTTTCCTTTATTCTTTATTCGTCAAATTTCCTTTTAGTTATTCTGGGATGCGCGTGACAACGACCACGGCCAAAGTGCTACTTTTTATTAGCTTTCTTTAAAAGAAAACTATTGTGTCGGCTTTGTCCGTCCGCACTTTTTTTCTGTCTGCACTTTTTCCTGTCCGCCCCCAGATCTTAAAAACTACTAAGGCTGGAGGGCTGCAAATTGCCATGTTGATCATCCACCCTCCAGTCATCAAACTTCCCAAATTGCAGCCCTCTAGTCTCGGTAGTTTTTATTTCATTTAAGGTTAAAGTTAGCCATAGGCGTGCTTCTGGCAACGATATACGCTTGGCCACCACCAGGTCGTGGTCAGAGTTTCATGGGCCGCGGCTCATACAGCATTATACCGAGACCACCGAAAGATAGATCTATTTTAGGTGGCCTTGATTGTACGCTGTAGCGGCTGTACAGAAAACTTCGGCGCATTTTTTACTTGTTTTTATATATTCCTCAACTCTCTTTATCTCCTTTCCTTCAACAAACTTCTTCAAATGCAACCTTTTTCGGGTCGCTCTGATGACGCATCAGGTTTTCTCAAGAAAATATTCTTCGCCCTGTCAACTGTCACCAGAAGTTCGGGATTACTCTTGAGAGAGTTTGCCTGAAGTTATAAACGAAGACCTTACAAGCGTCTAAATGGAACCTGGATATGAAATTCAGTGCCTTCAAGATGAGGTTGATCGTTTGATTCAGTCTGGCAATCCTTTTATCCTTTATTATTATTATTATTATTATTATTATTATTATTATTATTATTATTATTATTATTATTATTATTATTATTTCAGTAGATTAAACCTATTCACATGGAACAAGCCCACCATAGGGGTCATTTACTTGAAATTCAATCTTCCAAAGAATGTTCGTTTTAACCTGCCACCGCGGACCCCACCCCGCCAACACTGCAACAGTAACTGATCATAATAGAGCCAATGATTTTTTAACGCCCGGGCGGAGATGCGAACCAGCGACATCTAAGTGGCATTCCTCGACGCTAACCACTATATCAGCGGACCAGCTCAGGAATTCTCATAATACTGATTTGCTCTACAAGTAGAATTATATGAAACCTTTGTTAAAACTGTCGGCAAGTCATAGTGGATATATATTATTTCTTTCACCAGCGTACGTCATGTTATCCCTGCATTACTGAGAAATGTTATTTTGACAATCTACTCAATATTACTTTGCAAATATGTAGACAATTTCATTTGACATCCTACACAGAATTACTCAGTGAGTGTTTTTCGGAAAAAGGAAAGAGAAAAATGTTGAGCAAATAATGTTTCTTATTAAAGTGGGGAAAACAATTCCTGGAACTTGTTTTAATCAAACAACGAATATTGCAGATGGCAATCTCTGACTGACGCTGTTGCTGGAGTTTTCTTATTACTTATTAGATTCCTTTCAATATGAAAATGGAAAAAAGCTATTTACAGCCACCTACTGGAACATTTTTCATAACTCTGTTGCCCAGCAATTCAAGCTTTTAATATAATCTTCGCCAGTGATATAACTAAACATCAGTAACTTATAATTTTCTCCAATAATTATTACATCGCGACCAGGAAAATATGATAATTAACCACGCTGCGCTCTAAGAGACATCTTTAGTCAAAGTTCTCCCCTTGAATTCGAGATTAGGGTTTTAACAATAACGGTATATGATTTGCCAAACCAATATCAGATGGTTTCTTGAACCCGGTCGCATTTTCCACAGATGTGACCGAGTACCGACACTTTCCCTGTAAAAAGCGGGACGCCGTATCTTAAAAACTAACCATAGAATTTTCTTGAAAATAATCTCATTATGTTTCCCACACCCAAATGATTGTAGAATTTATCCAACTTAACCTAACCTAAACCAGGCTCACGGCAAAAAAAAAAAAAAAAAAAAAAAAAAACGGGGCTGGTGCAAACTAGGGTACATCTCAGGAATTTGCAACCTGGTCTAGCTTGTGGGTACGATCGCTTTTCCACTATGTCGTCTAGTGATTGATGATGGATTATACCCAGGGTACACCAGCCTATTCGACTGTATTCAACTGTAAATCCTCTCATCGGTTGTCCTTTCTCTCTGCCTTTGACAGTAATTGAAACATTACTCAGCTTTAACTTCATCCGTATTATATTTCGTAGGATATATGTTACAGTAAGACTGTGAAACCAGGAATTTCACGATATCTCTGAAATTTTCAGGGAATCTGTGAAATCACCAATTTACTTAGGGACATTTGATTCCCGAGGGGCTAGTACTAAACACAGAGAAACAGTGATCAGCCACAATGTTTCGTCGTCTTTAGTACTAGCCCCTCGGGGATCAAATGTGTTTTGCCATTTTTAGTGCTAGCCCCTCGGGGATCGAATTTGTTTCGCCGTTTTTAGTAATAGCCCCCGGGGATCAAATGTCCCTAAGAGCATTTGATCACATTTGATCCCCGAGGGGCTAGTACTAAATAAGGCGAAACATATTTGATCCCCTGAGGGGCTAGTACTAAACACGGCGAAACGGTGCAGATGAATAATTGTTTCGCCGTGTTTAGTACTAACCCTCGGGGATCAAGTGCTCCAAAGTGTATTGGTGGTTTCGTGAATTCCCTGAAAACACCAGGGATTTCGTGAAATCCCTGGTTTCACAGTCTTACTGTAATATATACAGTACTTGTGAATGATTTCCGTTTCTCGGAGCACTCTTTTGTCTCCCTTGATAGCTGTCTCTAAGACATTGCTCAGTCCTGTTGTTTTTGATTAAGCTGGCATTGTGTACAATCCTTTTAGCCAAATATTCTCTAATTAAGATTTATTTTCCCCCCCTCTATTAAGTAATTGTTACCCTTTCAGAAGGATGAAATTCATATCTGTTCAGCTTACATTGGTATATTTTTATGAATGATTTCACAAGTAAAGTCTAGTAATTCTTTGTATACCTTTGCTTTGCCAATGCTTCTTATTTATTAACAGTATATTATTTTTATAATTCACAAGATCAGTTCTTGTCGTCTTATGAGAGAGAGAGAGAGAGAGAGAGAGAGAGAGAGAGAGAGAGAGAGAGAGAGAGAGAGAGTCTCTATAATATCCTGTAATTTTCTTCCACCCCGATTCTGTTCCTCATTAGCATTTTATTGTTATTAAAATAAAACCGATGAATTTTTTCTACACTTGGAATACTAGGGATACGATTACCTGTTTACAGTTTAAACCAGTTAACATTTTAGAATTATCGGCAAGAAAATTACCTAGATCATTAATTAAGCAATTTGTGAAAAGTTAAAACTGCCTGTTTTCTGAGCTTCAATAATGAACGGATCATAATTATACGAAAACTTGTTTGCGTGTGCTGGCGTCGGATTCACCTTGAAGAAACTTTTTTTCTACCCTTGTAGGAGCGAAGTTAAAAAACATCAAATTTATGTACAAGCTTTGATTGAATGAAGGTTTTCATGCTTCTTATTCCTGTTGATACTTCATCGATGTCACATTCAGGAGTGATTATAATTTGCATCATTACCTGCTAATTATGCACGTGCAGTTTTTTTTTTTCATTGAGATAGATGCTTTCGAAAAAAAAAAGCCGACTGTTTTACTGTTTACCAAAAAAAGTAGGGAATGGATTCGTTAGATACTTTAGAGAAAGATGAAGGGTTGGGAATCAACTATTTGATATGAGTCAATTATGTGGGATGTTTGAAAATAAAAGAAACAAACCATTGCTGATGTATACTAGGGCTTAGAAAATGTTTGCGATGGAATAAAAAGGTGTCATGTGGAAGGTGTTGATAGCGTGTGGTATGGAAGATTATTTGTTGATAGCAATGAGAAGTACTTCTAGAAGCAAAGCGGGGATGTTGGCTAGTGACAATTGTGTCTTAAGTCTCCATGGCTGACTACTGTCTTTAT
Source organism: Macrobrachium rosenbergii (assembly GCF_040412425.1). Lineage (NCBI taxonomy): Eukaryota > Metazoa > Arthropoda > Malacostraca > Decapoda > Palaemonidae > Macrobrachium > Macrobrachium rosenbergii. The sequence continues at coordinate 8,060,830 of NC_089792.1, read as the reverse complement.
GGCTGCAGTGATGGAAGAAATCAGAGAAATACAAAACCAAGGTATAGGATAGGAAAAGTAATTCTGCATAAGAGTGCTGTAGCTAATGCCTGCAAATGACATAGAACTGAAGACTAGTTTAAGAGATTAAAAGTTTTTGTTAACAAATGCAAGTTAAAAGTGAAAGTTTGTAAGAATCTGATTCAGAGGGTACATTGAAATCCAGAAGAACACCAATAGAAGTAATGGACGTTAATAAGGAATAGTGAAAGAAAGTCATATACATAAAAATACTTTAGAGTAAACTGGGAGAAGGTAAATCACAGGATAAATGAAGCAAAAAAAAAAGCAAGATTGGTATTTGGACAGAAATTAAAAAAGATATTGAAGTGTATTAGATCCAGAGTTGGAACCTAAGAAGACATTATTAAGACACTCTCCTTGATAGAGGTAAAGTACTGCTCTCAGAGAAAATGAAAGAAAAAAGGCTGAAGATTAAGAGATGGTATTTGTTTGATATCTGTGGAGGTAAGCAGAACGCAAACGGCGAGAGATGTGGGGATACGCAGAATTGGTAAAATAGTGAGTTTAGGTGAAAGATGAATCAGAATGTTTTGGGATTAATCAGTCGTTCAGAAGGAATGGAGGACATCAATTTGGTGAAGGGGGCCGTTAATCTGAATGTGTTGAAGAAGAAAAAGAGAAAGACCAGGATAATATTAGGAAAGTGCTTCCATATCCGGGAAGCATTTTCCCGAGATGTATCCGAGTACCGGGACCTTTCCCTGAAAAAACGGGACACCATATCTTAAAAACTAACTACAGAATTTTCTTGAAAATAATCACATTATATTTCGCACCCCCAAATTACTACTGACGTGACTACGTAAATTAATCTAACTTAACCTGACGTAGGGGCATGGCAAAGAAGCCGTGACTGATTGCAATACAAGCATACATCTCAGGAATTTGCATCCGGGAAGCACAAAGGTTTGTACAATGAAGGGATTAATGACACAGTGTGTGTGTTTGGAAGGATGAATAACTGCTGATCCTTCTGTGCCTTCTGTGTAGGGGTATAAAAGTAGTTACAGTGAATCTCCTGTCTTTTTAGATATAAATTTATCAGTCTTTTTCGAATTCCTCTACCACCCATTCTAAACGTTCTCGTTTCTCTGTGATTTACTCAGTCACGTGATACAATCTGCTTTTTTTTTTTTATTTATTTATATCTCTTCCGCATTTTCACGAAACATCTTTATCAGAAATGCTGGGCAATGTAACTGAAGCAACTATCTTAACAGGAGAGAGAGAGAGAGAGAGAGAGAGAGAGAGAGAGAGAGAGAGAGAGAGAGAGAGAGAGTTTATCGGTTGCCATTCAGTTTTCACGGGCAGCGCCGGGTTGGTCAGCTGGTTCCTCATAAAACTACAATGTCTGGCATAATAAGTCGGCATTCTGACTTGTGAAGAGTTATTGCGGTTTTTAAAACAAATGCTTTTGTTTAACTAGCTTAGCGCTTTATGGATCTGGTGGAATTTATCAGCTAATCTTCATGACTGTTGAATTTATTCGTGTCTTCTAATCACATCATAAATCTAAAAGGTACATGTAGTTTATTTTTAAATGAATATAAAATGAAAGTTTTTTTTCCTGCAGAAGAAGTAAGTTAGATTTTTTATCATTCTATAAAAAACATCAAATAAAGAAGTGATTCAACCTTCACGATTATAAAATTGATTATTAAAATTGGAGTCCATCATGTGCGCTTTTAGTAAGCGTAAAATTTCCAAAATCCAAAATCCATTTTTTATTCCCTTGCAAGTCCAAATCTCTTCTCTTCATTAGCTAATTAAAATGAAAAACTTTGGAAGAAAAATTTTACAGTTAGAAATAGAAAATAATATTTAGACAAAAGTTCATTAATTTTGTAGATTTATTAAAATTTCTTGATTAAATTAAAGATACAAAAAATACCAGACCTCATGATGAAGTGTCATGTTTCTTAATTAGTTAGTTTATTGAAGTTATGGACGTCTGTAATAATTGGTCTGAAAATTTCCTAGTGACTTACTTGAGAAGAGAAATAAATTTATTCTTTAAGAAGAATAAATCTTGAAATGTTAATAAATCACCTACTCCAAAATGCTCTACAACTTTACAAAACAGGTTATTCTAAGAAAAGAAAGAATAATTCCACTTCACCAGAATTTATATTTAGAAGTCTCTCTCTCTCTCTCTCTCTCTCTCTCTCTCTCTCTCTCTCTCTCTCTCTCTCTCTCAAACAAGAAACACAAAATAATGCTCAAGGTCTGGATGAAGAACTCTCTCTCTCTCTCTCTCTCTCTCTCTCTCTCTCTCTCTCTCTCTCTCTCTCTCTCTCTCTCTCTGGAAACAAGAAACACAAAATAATGCGCAAGGTGTGGATGAAAATCTCTCTCTCTCTCTCTCTCTCTCTCTCTCTCTCTCTCTCTCTCTCTCTCTCTCTCTCTCTCTCTCTCTCTCTCTCTCTCTCTCTCTCGGAAACAAGCAACACAAAATAATGCGCAGGGTCTGGATAAATAACAAAAGCGACATACCCTTGAGAGGGGAGTTGACATCAGAAGGATTACTACACAACAATATGTATCCTGCTCAAAAGCGCAGATCTAATTGAGAATGCCAAAAACTGGCACACTGAACATTCCAGATTTATTCTTGAAAATCTCGAAACTGAATCTTCTGCATTGGAATGGTGCCATCGCTTTGGGGCCAAAAGTGAGAGTTACTAATCCCATAGCCTCTGAAGTTGACACCATAGCGTGACTTGTATTATTAGGAGTCATGGTAGTGAATACTTACCTTGCTTCATGTATACAAGAATTCATGTGCATAGGAATGTAGACGTGAAATGGAAGCAAATATTTGTCGTTCATAGATTCAAATGAAGTGTTTCTTACAGAATAGCTCGGTAACAGTTTATTTACTTATATATATATATATATATATATATATATATATATATATATATATATATATATATATATATATATATATATATATATATATATGTATATATATGTGTGTGTGTGTGTGTGTTTATTTAAAATTTATTCATTTATTTATTTACTTATATACTTGCGAAATTAGTCATTATAGTCATGAAAAATTAAATAAATCCATCTTCAGTACACCGACCTCAAATGGGAAAAACGTCCCCAAAATTTGTTCCTTATTTTTTAAAGAATTTGTTAAGCCGGACCCAAAACATTTTTCTTGTATTTGTTTAAAATTTGTATAGTCGAACCAAAAAAAGAAAAAAACGTATCTTTCATCTCTAAAGAATTTGTTTATGTTAGCATCTTAACCGCTAGCTTGGGGAAAAACCGCTGGCTCAAGAGAGAGAGAGAGAGAGAGAGAGAGATATTTCAAGATATCATTCCTCCCCGGCCACAGGGCCCCGCAGGAAGCGTTGGGTATCCGCGCCCCTGTCGAAACTCGCCGGATGCAACTGCATTCCTGGAGCCGTTTCCTTTCAGAACGACGCTCGAATGGAAACAGACACAGGGGCAGGCATTCCCCGCGTATTACGCTCATGCGGATCCCCCCAAGAGAATGAATTATAGTTTAATAAGCTGAACGAGTTTCTTACAGCCGCTGACTAAGACAAATTGCTTCTGTTGCGAACAAACATTATTTCAGATGCACCCGGCCCTTTGGTGGTGAGGCTGCAGATGTCTGGAGAAATTAAATTTTCTTTTGCCTCTGTCAGTAAAACGTTCATTTGCAAGGGTGTATTATTAATGAGACGGTAGAATGCGTGTGGAGTACCTGACAGAGGATTCCACGGAAGTAATGTGTTCTCGCTTCTTCTCATGGAAAGTACTGGACCTGATTAATGCACGTGCACATTAACACAGCCACGCGTACATACACACGCACTCGTGTATATATGTGTATATATACATTATATATTGATTATATTATACATATATATATATATATATATATATATATATATATATATATATATATATATATATATATATTTATGACTTTTATCACATCACCGTGATTCATATACAATCAGTAAGCTACAAACGTCCTTTAATATCCAATTTGCTCTACCTCGGAAATAATATATTTTCATATATGTTACCGAAGGGGAATTTTTGGTTGATAATAAGTTCGTCGTCCCGTGGGCTCGAACCAACGAAGTACAAGAACTCAGGACTACAGTGGACGCCTTAATCCACACGGCCAGCAAGTGAGGTATAAGTGGATATCGGCTCTCATCTACAAAGCCCCGTCGAACTCAGGTGTTTGTATTTAGAGTCGATATCCACCCACCTCTGCCATGCTGACCATGTAGTGCGTTTGTCGAACGCAGCCATATTATGACTTTTTATCACATCACCGTGTTTTATATACATATACATATATATATATATATATATATATATATATATATATATATATATATATATATATACATAATAGTAGAAATAACAGAGAAAATGTGTAAACTTGCCGTGGATCTTACTGATAATTATTGAGTAGTTTTTATACACACACACACACACACACACACACATATATATATATATATATATATATATATATATATATATATATATATATATATATATATATATATATATACATATATATGTGTGTGTGTATATATATATATATATATATATATATATATATATATATATATATATATATATATATATATATATATATATATATTCGCTAATTTTGTGTGATTAAGTACATTTACATTAACACACTGAAGTGACGAGGCGATCATGATTATCGGTGTTTGCCTCAGAAACATTACTCTAAGCTACTACAACGTTTCAAAATGTCGTAACAGTTTCTTACACTTAACTCATATCCAATTCCATATAAAACTACATGGTATTCAAAGGTTCAGAGATTACCAAGAATGAATGGAGGAAGTTATCATCTCTCACCAACAGTGCCTACATCCTCCCCTCATTCATAAGTTCAAATATAGGATTTGTTTAAATACAAGAAACTGACATCCACGAATGATGGGGATGAACGTTAATTTTGAATATATAAAATCTATCGGGCTTGATGTTATCCGAGAAAACTATCAGTTTGTAAAAAAGTAAATTCAATATGAACCATGCGTTTTTTTTTTTTAATGGAATCAAGCTTACTAAAGTATGAGGGAAATAGCAATGCATATTAAAACAAGCTTACCACAGAGGTCGATATTACAATCCGTAACCATGATGATCATATCTCTCAGGCATATCCAAAATGAAATTCTAATTCGGAACTAGAAAATCAATATTTGCTCAGGAGGAAAAATGTGAAAACTTCCATTCGAAATTACCCCAAATTTCACCGAACTTTTTAAGACAAAGTATTGTGATGATACCCGAGCATACATAAAATGCACTTTAGGCTAAGGGAAAAACCATCCGTAAATTTCGCGGAGAAAGAAGAGTCCGCTGCATACTGATTCCACAAACACGTAAGCGGCGCCGAGTCAAACCAGAAGGGAAATCTCTAGCAAATATACGAGAGAAGTTGCGTGTAAATCGAGTTAGGAGAAGACCTCCATCAAGAACTTCCCTCAAATTCATGGACGTAGGTAAAGTTGGGCGGTTTGCCCGCCTGCCTCCCCTCCTACCTACCTACCTACCTCCCCGTGGTAACTGCTACTGCTATCCACCTCAAGTTCATGGACGTAGGTAAAAGTTGGCCGGTGTGCCTACCTACCTACCTATCTACCTACCTACCTACCTACCTACCTACCTACCTACCTACCTACTCGCCTACCTACCTACCTATCTACACTCACCTACTTACCCACTTACCTACCTACCTACCTACCTACCTACGTGTTCTTCATTGGAGGGGTGGGTAGAGCTCTCGGCTAGCATGCTGTTGGCCCAGCGTTCGACTCTCCGACTGGCCAATGAAGAATTAGAGGAATTTATTTCTGGTGATAGAAATTCATTTCTCGTCATAATGTGGTTCGGATTCCACAATAAGCTGTAGGTCCCGTTGCTAGGTAACCAGTTGGTTCTTAGCCACGTAAAATAAATCCAGTCCTTCGGGCCAGCCCTAGGAGAGCTGTTAATCAGCTCAGTGGTCTAGTTAAACTAAGGTATACTTAACCTTTACCCACCCACATCCCCTGTGGTAACTGCTACTGCCATCCACCTCAATTCGTGGACGTAGGTAAAGTTGGCCGGTGTGCCTACCTACCTACACGCCTACCTACCTACCTGCCTGCCACCTGCCTGCCTGCCTGCCTGCCTGCCTGCCTGCCTGCCTGCCTGCCCACTTGCCTGCCTGCCTGCCTGCCTGCCTGCCTGCCTGCCTGCCTGCCTGCCTACCTACCCACCCACATCCTCCGTGGTAACTGCTACTGCCATCCACCTCAAATTCGTGGACGTAGGTAAAGTTGGCCGGTGTGCCTACCTACTGTATATACCTACCTACCTACATTCCCCGTGGTAACTGCTGCTACCATCCACATCCACCCCACCCCAACCACCTTGCCCCCTTCCCCTCAAGCACCGGAATTTATAACGACTGGGGCGAGAATCCTCATCGTTTCCTTAACTACCTCCCTCAGATGACTGCTTTCGCGTTTATGACACCGGAATGGAGGTCTCGCGGCCATCTTGATGAGTGAAGACAATAGCACAAATAATAATGACATTAATGCCCCTCCATGGGTCATTCTCTGGGGCTCCTGCATTTGAAGCGGCGGCTGTTAAGGCAGCAAATGTTGCGGACGCAAATTATTGCTGCCGCTTAATGACCGCTCGCGGAGGCTCTTAAAGTCCTGCTGCTGGGGACTTGGTCCATTTCACTCCCCTGGCGAATTGAAAATGCTCCTCCGCCAGCAGTGTTTGGGAGGTGAGACCCTACTGGAGGTTCTGCTGCAAACTTTCCTCCTAGATTTCTTGCGCCATATTTTCGGATTTGTTGGCCCGGGGCTCTCCCACCTATAGGCAGTACATCCAAAACTGAGCGGTTGCTGCAACAAAGAGAGAGAGAGAGAGAGAGAGAGAGAGAGAGAGAGAGAGAGAGAGAGAGAGAGAGAGAGAGAGAGAGAGAGAGTGAGTTTCTTATCATATAAATAAATCTCCCAACTTTGTTTTCTTGAACCATTCAGTTACGCAGTCTCAAGATTTCCATGAAAAAAGTAAAAAAGTGGTATTAATTAAACATTTTGGGGGAATAACATACCAGTAAAAAATTGCGCGGAAGTTTCTTCGGCGCAATCGAGTTTTCTGTACAGCCGCTACAGCGTATAGTCAAGGCCACGGAAAATAGATCTATCTTTCAGTGGTCTCGGTATAATGCTCTATGAGCCGCGGCCCATGAAACTTTAACCACGGCCCGGTGGTGGTATATCCTATATCGTTGCCAGATGCATGATTATGGTAAATTTAACCTTGAATAAAATAAAAACTACTGAGTCTAGAGGGCTGCAATTTGGTATGTTTGATGATTGGAGGGTGGATGAGTAACATAACAATTTGTATCCCTCTAATCTCAGTAGTTTTTAAGATCTGAGGACGGACGAAAAAAAGTGCGAGCAGAAAAAATTGCGGGCAGAATAAATTGCAGCCCTCTAGCCTCAGTAGTTTTTATTTTATTTGATTAAGGTTAAAATTAGCCACGATCGTGCGTCTGGCAGTGTTATAGGTGCCAACAAAACAGACCACCACTAGGTCGTGGCTGGAAGTTTCATGGGACGCGGCTGAAAGTTTCATGGGCCGTGGCTGAGAGTTTTATACAGCCTTATACGCTGTACAGAAAACTCGA
>NC_089792.1:8040544-8050544 GCF_040412425.1 Macrobrachium rosenbergii | reverse complement strand
AGAAATGATCTCCATCAGAAGTGTTTTTCTGATATTTTATATCAGTATGGAAGGGAAATTTAATCATTCAACAATTAAAGGAAATTTAATCATTCTTCGTTCCCAACATATGTTCTGGAGGATTAACACAAAGCAGATCTATTTCTACAAATATATGTGCTGGAGGTTTAACATTTAGTTAAAATATTTCAGCAAACACATGTGCTGAAGGTTTAACATTAAGTAGAGATATTTCAGCAAACATATGTGCTGCAGGTTTAACATCAAGTACAGATATTTCAGCAAGCATATGTACTGAAGGTTTAACATTAAGTAGAGATATTTCAGCAAACATATGTGCTGGCGGTTAGCATTAAATAAAGATATTTCAGCAAGCAAATGCGATGAAGGTTTAACACTAAGTAAGAATATTTCAGCAAACACATGTGCTGAAGGATTAAAAGTAGGTAAACATTTTCTTAAGCCAATTTGCTCTTGTAATTGGTAAAGAAATTCTGATACAGATTTTCTTTTTAAAAGTTTTAGTACATGTACTGTGAGTGATTACATTTACGTAATATGTACTTTTAAAGCTTATGCTAATATCTCTTATAAATAAAATGTGATGTTAAATAAGTTTTTGAGCTCTGCAAGTAATCCCCTTTCTTACAATAGGATTACTTTTTAGTTTTCTGTAAAAGAAAACTACTGTGCCGGCTTTGTTCGTCCGTCAGCACTTTATTCTGTTCGCACTTTTTTCTATCCTCACTGTTTCTGTCCCCCCCTCAGGTCTTAAAAACTACTGAGGCTAGAGGGCTGTAAATTGGTATGTTGGTCATCCACCTTCCATTCATTAAATATACCAAATTGCAGACCTCTAACCTTAGTAGTTTTTATTTTATTAAAGTTTAAAGTGATCCATAATCGTGCATCTAGCAACGGTATAGGACGGGCCACCACCGGGTCGTGGTTAAAGTTTCATGGTACCGAGACCACCGAAAGATGGATCTGTTTTCGGTGGCCTTGATTATACGCTGTAGCGGCTGTGCAGAAAATTCCATTGAGCTGAAGGAACTTTGGCGCATTTTTTACTTTTTTTTATTTACTGGGTTGCAGTAATATCCTCACATTAGTAAAGACTCGTTTATTGGCCTGACACGTGGAAACACTTAGTATAAATAATGAATATTCGTCTGAATGATAAAATTTATCATCGTTGCGATAAAAAGTGCAAACTTATATACCTGTGAACCATTTTCGGAATGCATTTTTTTTCATTTGAGGTAAAACAGTTGCACGGGTAAAAACTTTTCTCGATAATACTTTGTTATAGGTTTTACATAATCATTAATATTTTAAAAATGTTATAGATTTTACATAATCATTAATATTTTCACAAGTATTTCGATATCATATCCCATCATGGAGTCTAACTCGCGCTGCTTATGTCGTTTTCTTCGAAAACGTATTTTAATTTTTTTTTACTTGTTTTTTCACTTTTTGTTATGAATACTTCCACTTTTTTCACGTGTATTATTACTTTTTCACCTGTGTTATTACTTTTTGTTGGTGTATTTTCACTTTTTCACGTGTATTTTCACTTTTATTTACGTGTATTTTCACATTTTCAAGCGTATTCTCACCTTTTCACGTATATTTCCACTTTTATTTACGTGTATTTTCACCTTTTTCACGAGTATTTTCGCTTTTTTACGTGTATTTGGTTTTTTCACCTGTATTTCTTCCTTCTCACGTGGATTTGCACTTTTTCAAATGTATTTTCATTTTTACGTACATTTTCACTTTTGTACGCGTATATTCACTTTTTTCACGTGTATTTTCAGTTCTTTTACGTGTATTTTCTGGGGTATGTCTGTACCTCAGATATAAATAGCTTCAGAAATCTAAATTGTATTTTCAATTACTCTTTCTTGCTTTCCAACTCGATTCTCCTCAACATTCTAAACGTAGATGAAAAGCACTAAATTTGCTTATAATCTAAGCCAGTCATTTGTTTGTCCTCACGCATCCAGATTCTCTTCCATTTACATAAAAATCCGAATCATAGTTAACATATTACTATCTAAATCATATAATTTCTGCATTAGCTTAATTCAAAATCAAACCGGTCTCCCTGACGTGAAAACGCATCCCATATACAGCGAAGCCATTATAATCTGGCTCAATTATGGGGAAGACGCGGTCAGATTAGTGACAAATCATATTATCGATGGAATCGAGTCCCAAATGTACGAATAATATTTATGGTCATATCAGCGCAGGGGAGATTGCCATTAGTTCCAAAATTATTGTAAATGACGTGATTATCCGGTAGAGTGCATTATGTTGCATTACATTTATATTTTTTCATCGTACAGGTTTCTCTCATAATTGATTAGACTTCCTTTTAAAGTATCTATCTGAACGAGAACTCCTACAGCATGAGCTGATTCATACACCTACACAGAAGGGATATCATCAGCATATCAAGCCCCTTTGATTACAGTGCTATTTTCACGTGTATCGTATGCTTATTCTTAAGCTTCAGCAACCTATTATCGCCCATTCTTTTCACATGACCAAACCATCTCAAAGTACTCTGAACCATCTTTTCAGTTACTATAAGTGTTTTACTCCTGCTTTACATATCCACTTATCTTTCCGTGTCAATTCACCTTTAGGCCACATTCACTAAGTTGAAGGTATATACTGTATATACCAACAGTTTCAATTTTTTTTTTTTTTTTTTACTTGTTTAACATAATTTCTACATTTTCATGGTTTCAGTTTACCATCTGACCTTTCTCCCCTTGCAAACATTTCTTAACGCTGTTGCCAGTTTCTTCAGCTTCTTTTTACTATCCCAGACCAACAAAGGATCACCTGCAAACAGCAAGTGTTTCAAATTCATCCATGAATCATTTTTTTAACCCTCAAGTTTCGCCTTGCATATGCTGCCCTCTGACTTCTCACTCTATCCAGCTATGACATATTATTATGCACCTTCCCTTGTGTGATTATGGCCATATAATTTTTAGAGTCACCCCGATCAGTAAATGGAACTATTCCTTTATCCACCCATACCTTATTAACACTGGTCAGCAACTCAGTCGTACAGTCACTACCACACCTCGGCGTTGCACTTGCAGTATCAGCAGTTCATCAGCTGCCAGTGTCTCTCATTCCTCTACCTATTGCCCTCCCTTACTACTTTCACAGTCATACCTTTATCACAAGTACTGCCCACTCTTTCTTTGTTTAGCTCAACACTTATTCTACTCCATACACTTATGTATATATGTATATGTATATACACACACACACACACACACACACATACATATATATATATATATATATATATATATATATATATATATATATATATATATATATATATATATATATATATATATATATATATATATATATATATATATATATATATATATATATATATATATATATATATATATATATATATATATATATATATATATATATATTATATTTATGTATTATGCTCTGCATTATGCAGAAATCATCAGTTACAGTATTTACGCTATTTTCCCCACTCCTTATGCCTTTTTTTATATTCTTCTTTGCATCATAAAGCACTTCTGCTTTGTTTTTAGTTTCTCATGCTGCGTTGCGCTAATTGGGAACGAATCTTAAGTCGATATTCTGGGAAGTAATAGAAAAACTCCCACCCAAAACAACTCTTCGGAGTGGAGTTGAAAGAAAAATAGTTCAGCCTTACTGTGGCAACTTTGATTTCAGACCGAACTGGGGATCAGCTCCAGTTAAATGACTTGTTTGCAGTAGGTTACACTGCTTCGTGATAGGAGTTCTTTGCCCCTTTACACAATGCTAATGCCTTAGCTCCTTTTGAGTAGTTATTGTGCAGTTCCATTGCACCATTTTGAGTAGTTATTGTGCAGTTCCATTATATCATTTGTGAGTAGTTATTGTGCAGTTCCATTGCACCATTTTAAGTAGTTGTTGTGCAGTTCCACTGCACCATTTTCAGTGGTTATTGTGTTGCATTCAGATTATAGTTTTGCTTTGTACTCTTTATCGAACACTCCCTTGATTCTTTGGGTTTTGAGGTTTGGCCAAAATAACGAAGAGACTTTAATAATCATTGCAGAGGAAAAATCTAGGTGTATTGTGAATTATTCATCAGTATCTTCACTTGCTCCTTTGCATGATAATATCCGAAAGATATGAAGTTATGTCAATTAGTCTATACTGTGAATAATGTACTTACCCGTTCCGAAGTCCCGTTCCATGGACTTCATATCTATTAAATCTTCTGGAACAAACTTAATTAAGTCCTTTGTATAAAGGTGCCTGTGATAAATTCTGCAAACCTGAAAGTTATGAACTTAGTTATGTTTCAGTAACGTTTTCGTTCCTCGACCTATAGAAAATGGATTACACAGGAATGATTATAATACTTAGAGGCTAGAGCTTTCATGTTTTACTTCTGCTCGACCTATAGAAAATAGATTGCATGGGAGTGAATATAGAACTTTCAGGTTAGAAAATATTTTAAAATTGAGCAACTGAGCGCAAAAAAAAAAAATTCATAACCTGAGTAAATAACTACATATTGCACGGTGTGCAAAAGCATTATAAATTTCATATGATTAATTATTTAAACAGTGTGTAACAAATGGGATGTGTTTCAGCTAAATTTATAAAAACATTTATCCGAATTCGGCTGATACAGAATTTTTAGTTATGAGAAGTAAATTCTATCCTCCCTGATATTGACGTGGAAAAGCTTTAAATTATTCCACGTCTAAGCCCCAGTTTGAATCCTCTGTGAAGGGAGAGTTTCTAAATTTCATTCCTTGAAAAAGATTCAGTTTTCAGAGAAAAACGTTTAAGAGTTAGGAAACTACTGAGTTAAGGTTTTGATTTCTAGAAATGGTTGTATATATGATCATATATATATATATATATATATATATATATATATATATATATATATATATATATATATATATACACAGTATATGATAATGTACAGTATACTTATATATATATATATATATATATATATATATATATATATATATATATATATATATATATATATATATATATATATATATATATATATATATATATATATATATATATATATATATATATATATATATATATATATATTTAATTGTACACATACATATATATACACACACACACACACACACACATATATATATATATATATATATATATATATATATATATATATATATATATATATATATGTATTTATATATATACATATATACAGTATATATATTTATATATATATGAGTATGTGTATACTACTGTATATAAACACAAGTTTTATAGCAAGACACACACAATGACTGGCGGCAGACGTAAGAATGATTAGGCAAGATAATCAGATTTATGATAACTTTTACAACTTCTTGTAAATAAACAAACAGAGAGAGAGAGAGAGAGAGAGAGAGAGAGAGAGAGAGAGAGAGAGAGAGAGACCGATAACAAAGTTATTGTCTTTGGCCATTTAGCGACATGAAAGACTTCCTCGCGCAGATGACAGGCAAACAAATGGAATGGAGGAGGTACCTTGGAATGGAGAGTGAGCGAGAGAATCACACAGAATGACGGGCGCTCTAAAAGACGAAGGAACGCGAAGACAAAAACAGAAAGAGATAAAGATGAGACTGAATCAGGGAATTATTGTATTGAAATATTTTGAGAAATAGGATGGAGATGAGGGAAAACGAGGGGGAATGTGTTTGACGATTTGAATTAGAAAGTAATCGCGTACTGAAAGGATAACTGAGACAATATAACCTATGTCTATCGCTTGCGTTGCATGAACAGACATGGATGTATGTCTTATTCTGGAAGTCTAGAAGATATATATATATATATATATATATATATATATATATATATATATATATATATATATATATATATATATATATATATATATATATATATATAGTATATATATATATATATATATATATATATATATATATATATATATATACATAATACATACTGTATATACATGTATATAAATATATATATATATATATATATATATATATATATATATATATATATATATATATATATATATATATATATTCCACATGCCTCTTGTTCGTTGTGTGTGTTTGAAACTCTAAAGAAAATTTGCCGTTGATCGTTACATACATACAAGGTCTAGAGAATATTATCTACCTGAAGAAGGGTCAAAATCACCGTCCTTATCTTGCACCGTGTAATTTGCCATTCGTTTCTTAACCACTTCTCCTTTTCATTCTGTTCTCTCTCTCTCTCTCTCTCTCTCTCTCTCTCTCTCTCTCTCTCTCATTTCACTCCTCCCCTTCTTCATTTTTTTTTTTCCACTAACTTCAGCCGACGAATCCGAGCTCGTTGACCTCCTCGTCGTATCTCGCAGGGATTGCAGCCGCCATCCTTCTCTTTTTAAGGAATCAGCCAAGATTAATGACTGGAGGCAGTTCAGTCACGGCGAGAACTCACTTCGGGGCGAGAGCCCTTGGGAAGCCCATTATTCGGATCGTGTATGACAGATTCCTATGATGATGAGCAGCATAAAAGTCCCGGGGAACGAGGCTAAGAAACGGGTAATGAAGTCGGCGTGATATGGTTAAAAGAAAAAAAAAAAAAGATGGGAAAAAATTTTTTTTAGAGAAAAAAAAATTTAACCTGATTTTTTTTTTTAGAGGGGGATCTAGATTAAAGGATTTTAAGAGAGTGTATAATGCTAGATGCGTTTTTTTTTCTGGATAATTATTATCTTATTTGTTGTAACTTGGTTTTATTGGTGTGCTTCTTTGGCAGATTTAATTTGGGATTAAGGCAGGTTCGGGTAATTTACTCCGAGGGCGATTTTTTGCTCTCAGGGGGAAAAAGGTGTGGTAATAAGAGTAAGAAAATAAAATTATGTAAGTAAATATGTATACATATATATATTATATGTCTATTTATATACATATATATATAATATATATATATATATATATATATATATATATATATATATATATATATATATATATATATATATATATATGTAAATTTTTACTCACATCAGGATCGAACCCAGGTCTTTCAGTTGAAAGACAAGACCTTGGTTCGATCCTGATGTGAGTCAGAAATTTATTTCTGTTCAACACGTGATTGTGTGTTGACTTTCGATATATATACGTATATGTATGTGTGTATATATATATATATATATATATATATATATATATATATATATATATATATATATATATATATATATATATATATATATATATATGGGTATGTGTGTGTGGGTGCATGTATGTGTGTGTAACATATATACATTGCTTGTGCCAGTTGTGTGTGTGAGAAAAGGATAATGAGAATCTCTGGAAAAGTCTACCATTCCAGCAACTTTATGTCTAAAGGCGTTCAGAGATGTCGAGGAGATGGTGGTGACGCTCTCGTGGAAATGTTTTGACGAGAAAACAACTGCGCCGTTTTGAAAGTTAGGCCGAGTGGAATATATATTATGTTTCCCCACCTGTTCAACTTGTCTGTGAAGGAAGTTGCAAGTGGAGTTTTCTTTGGGGTTGGCGTTATAATACCAACACCAAAGTTTCCGGTATTGCAAAGTACAGAATTGACTTGGAGTCAGAATTGTTAGTGTTTTATATACTTTGCAAACGTTTGTGTGTGTGTGTACATGCGACTGGATAAATGGTAGATATTTATTTGAATGGATTAAAGACGGTTTTCATGAGGGTTTTCATACTGCTGCCTTCGAGAAAACCAAGGGACTGAGTTAGGATATATTGAGAATTTATTTGAAAGTTCTCGAAAAAGTAAACCAATGGGAATTTGCGAAGTATATAGAAGTAGTAGAGTGTCGAGGTGGGAATTTTTTTTAAGAAATAGTCGAGTGTCAAAGTGAGAAAGTTTCTTTTTTTAAGAGATAGTCGGGTGTCAAGGTGGGAAAGTTTCTTTTTTTAAGAAATAGTCGAGTGTCAAGATGGGAAAGTTTTTTTTTAAGAGATAGTCAGGTGGCAAGGTTGGAAGGTTTCTTTTTTTTTTAAGAAATAGCCGAGTGTCAAGTTGGGAAAGTTTTTTAAGAAATAGTCGAGTGTCAGGATGGGAAAGTTTTTTTTTAAGAGATAGTCAGGTGGCAAGGTTGGAAAGTTTCTTTTTTTTAAGAAATAGCCAGAGTGTCAAGATGGGAAAGTTTATTTTTTTTTTTTAAGAGATAGTCGAGTGTCAAGGTGGTTTATTTTTTTTAAAGAAATTTCGAGTGGTTTTTTTAAGAAATAGTTGAGTGTCAAGGTGGAAATTTTAAAGTTTCTTTTTTAAAGAAATATTCGAGTGTCGAGATGGGAAAGTTTTTCTTTTTTTAACAAATAGTCGAGTGTCAAGGTGGGAAATTTTTAAAAGAAATAGTCGAGTGTCAAAGTGGGAAATTTTTTAAAGAAATAGTCGAGTGTCAAGGTGGGAAATTTTTTAAAAGAAATAGTAGAGTGTCAAGGTTGGAAATTTTTTAAAGAAACAGTCGAGTGCCAAGGTGGGAAATTTTTTAAAGAAATAGTCGAGTGTCAAGGTGAGAAATTTTTTAAAGAATAGTCGAGTGTCAAGGTGGAAAAGTTTCCTTTTTTAAGGAATAGTCGATTGTCAAGGTGGGAAATTTTTTAAAGAAATAGTCGAGTGTCAAGGTGGAAAAGTTTCTTTTTTTAAGAAATAGTCGAGTGTCAAGGTGGGAAATTTTTTAAAGAAATAGTCGAATGTCAAGGTGGGAAGTTTTCTTTTTTTTTTTTTAAGAAATAGTCGAGTGTCAAGGTGGGAACGTTTCTTTTTTTTTTTTTTTTTTTAAGAACTAGTCGAGTGGCAAGGTTGGAAAGTTTTTTTTAAGAAAAAGTCCAGTGTCAAGATGGGAAGTTTCTCTCTTTTTAAGAAACAGTTGAGTGTCAGGGTGGGATTTTTTCCCCCAGAAACCCACATAAGACTTTATTGCATTCCTCAGACGGCATCCTGTATACGCCAATATCTTCGCGAGGAGCTTCCATTTTCCCTAAGAGCCAGTGACAGAAGACCTATACAATATTAGGGCAGCCGAACACAAAATTAATACCTTTCCCGACTGTCTCACTTAACTTAGTGATGGTATCTAGGTATGTTTTTAGTTGCCTGTAAAAGAAAGTTATTGTGCCGGCTTTGTCTGTCCGTCCGCACACTATTTTGTCCGCACTTTTACTCTCCACCCTCTGATCTTAAGAACTACTGCTAGAGGGCTGCAAATTGGTATGTTGCTCACCCACCCTCCAATCATCAAACATAACAAATTTTAGCCCTCTAGCCTCAGTAGTTTTTAATTTATTTAAGGTTAAAGTTAGCCATAATCATGCTTCTGGCAACAATATAGGATAGGCCACCACCGGGCCATGGTTAAAGTTTAATGGGCCGCGGCTCATACAACATTATACCGAGATCACCGAAAGAGAGATCTATTTTCGCTGGCCCTGATTACACGCTGTAGTGGCTGTACAGAAAACTCGATTGCGCCGAAGAAACTTCGGCGCGTTTATACTTGTTTTTTGTTGATGTTTCATTTGACATCTCATTAGGCGACGAAAGGAAATCTGATTTGGTTTATAAATCCTTTTTTTTTATTTTTGATAATGTGAAAGCGTTGCTCAGGAAATTATTTAAATTCCTTATCATTGTACTGAGGGGAACCAGTGTTCATTGTTCATAATAACCTTTCTGTTTACTTCAAATCTGTATTTTGTTACGTACAAATTTATTAGAAAAAATATTCCAGCTAAACCTTTTCATATATACAGTACACATGAAATAAAGCACTGTACTGCATTGAAATATATGACTGTATATCAATCAATTCTGTTATATATATATATATATATATATATATATATATATATATATATATATATATATATATATATATATATATGTATATATATATATATATATA
>NC_089792.1:8028044-8038044 GCF_040412425.1 Macrobrachium rosenbergii | reverse complement strand
ATTGTGACTTTTCCTTGAAAAAAATTGATGCATAATTAATTTGTGGCTTTTCTTGAAAAATTTCAAGAATTAGAATGTATCATTCAGCTTAAAGTTGTCCAGGGAAATTGGTTCTGAACGGAAGCATGTGAATTTTCTTTAATAAATGTACTTCGTCAGAAGCCTGTCAGCTGCGCAATTCTCGGTACGTTAGACGTTAGGCCTACCTGTCAGGTGGCTGCGTACCAACCACCAGAAAATATGAAAAAAATAGGAAATGTTTTAAGATCATTTTCCTACATGTTACTTTCCCAAGCCCGAAAATATTGGGCTTTATGGACTGTTTGATTTCTATAGTAATTTATGTAATGATATTTGACAGGTTTCCGTTATTTTAGTTGCATTTTTATATTTTCGTTATCAGTAGCCCCATAAGAGTATCTTCTTTTATAAGTTGTGAAAAGATTAGTCTTTAAGAAAAACGTCAGTGATAATATCAGTATATATTTACATGAAAACCTGAATTAGATGTAAAACCTAATATGTCCTTTACAGAACCTATATATTGAGCTCATATTTTATAACAAAACCAATACATCCATCAATAAAAGAGGCTATTTAAGGTTTTCCTTTGAAATGAATGCATTCACAACTCCAAAATTTATTTTTCGATACACCCTTTGTTAGTGAAGGATGAGCGATTTTCAGACCTCTCAGTGTGTTGAAATCATCACCATTTTTGTTTCTCGGCAAAACAAAGGAGTGGAGACCTGTGGCTCATAACCCTTTTAACTAGGAGCTCCTTTGCCTTGGGAAACATCATAATATATTTGAATAATTTGTAGATACTAAGCTTGTAAAGCCTATGTAGTATTTACAGACACCACGGTGGTAGAGTTCTTAATATACTGAATGACCTGACAGTGTGTCTGCTATTGACATTAGAATAAAATAATAATCCCACAGGGGAATTAACAATAATATGATATATTTTGAATAATTTCCAGTTCCTGAAACCAGTAATGCCTATGTTTTCAATAAAAACGCCACGGTGGGTTTAGTTCGTAATATGTTGAATGACCTGGCAATGTGTCTGCTATTGACATTAGAATAAAATACTTATACCACAGGGGAATTGACAACAATGCTGTGATCTTCTCTGTTTGGAAATGGTTCAGAAAATGATGGGATGGCAGTTGATGATACGGTAACTTGGTATTGAAAGTATTATTAAAGGCTCACCAGAATCTGATTCAGATATGAGCAAGAGTAAAGTTAGGAGAGTGAGAGGATATCAGAAAGATGAAGTAGTGAATGTTAAAATTTATATTTTTAAAAATGGAAGCATTTAATTTTTATAGATATATGGGAATGAATATTAGTGTGATGTCATGGAAAGAATGGAAGTGAGTCAGAAAAGGGTAAGCAATCATAATTCAACAGTTAAAAGTATTATAGTGTCTTTAGTCTTGTTTTTTTTTTTTTATCTGAAGATTAGTTAAGCACGATACAATTAAGATTGAAACAATACGCTTGTTATTTTTCATCAAGAAATAATCCAGGTCATGTCATTTCAATAAAAACTATATAAGTAACACATACACACTATTGATTTTGCGTTCCTGGCGCGTATAATACAAACTTCTTTTTCCTTTGTACCAACTATTTCATTGTCTAGTTGTATAGATATACGAATCCGACTAGAACCAAATCCTCTGTTTGCTGACTAATTTTCTCACCTGCGCAGCTGCGGTGCATCCACAAGTATTCTGGATACACCCAATGTACACAGAACTTTCCACAACTACAGCAACTTCTGAACCTACGCAGGAAGCTCATTAATCTTTCTGACGTTTTGTTCTGGACAAAGTAACTGGAACATCCTGTGTGTTAGTATGATGTATGTATACAGTATATACTGTATATATATTATGTATATATAGTTATATTTATATATGTATATATACATATATATACATATGTATATATATATATGTATATGTATGTATATTTATATTTATATATGTATATATATATATGTATGTATATATATATATATATATATATATATATATATATATATATATATATATATATATATATATATATATATATATATATATACACATATATACACACACACACATATATATATATATATATATATATATATATATATATATATATATATTCATACATCCAGACACCTTCCATTCATTTTTATCAAGCTTTACGACCGTCCGTTATCAGAACACACCTGACCATTGCAGCTCCATAACCATTCTTTATAAAGACCACCACCAGAAGCGGCCGCATTCGGATCTGGCAGCTTAGCAAAGGCGGCGACAGCCGTAGCATTACTCTCAAAATCAATAAGCCTCGGTCCAGAAGGTAGAAGGAGAGACTCTTCCTAGAAATTTTGAAGCTCTCGGATAATGTGGTTCGAAGATCATTTACCATCCTTCATTTCATTGGAATGATGTGACTACAATATCATTTTTCGGATTTTTCCTAGATAGTGACCCCTAAGGGTTTTCGGGGGTCGTTATCTAGGACTAATATTTTGAGGTGGGATCGTTGTCTTTATGATATTTACAGTCTTTTGTTTATGTTTTTTTACGGTAATCCCCAACGGGGTTGTACTAAACACGCCGCAAAGTTGGATACACACAGGGTTAAAACCCTTGGATGTCACTATTTAGAAAGGATCCCATTTTTCTTCTGCGTCGATTTTGGTGTCTCCCCTTGAACCAACGGAACTCTGTTGTTTTTAATAAACAAATCATCCGTTGATTGTCATGTTGCTTCTCAAGTTGTTGTGTTGTGGTTGGAAAATCATTTACTATACTTTATTTCATAGAAATTGTGTGACTGCAATGTCATTTTTCTTTTACGTGGATGCTGGTGTCCTCCTTTGAACCAGCGGAACTCTGCGTTTGTCAATAAACAACATAATCTTTTGCCTCTCAAGCTGTTGAGCTGAGAAGACAATGTTTGCATTGTATATATACCTCGATGTCCCATTTCCATGTCATTAATGATCAACTATATGTCTGAGCTTTGAAAGCCTCATGTTTCTTGTCACAACAGGTGATACGAATTTGATAGGTAGGTGATTGATTATAATTTATGCACAAATTATTCAGTCTTGAAACAGTGGATGTCAAATCAAATGTTGTACTCCGTTCGTGCATCATGTATTTGTCTATGACGCTGAGATAATGGTTTTTTGAAGGCTCAGCTTTCCATATGAAAATGAACTTTGCTTAGCCTAAAATTTACAATTGCTGTCATTATGAATTTTGAAATTATATTTACTGCTATATTTATATATCACAAGTGTAAGTATATCAGGTATCGTGAATGTACAGAGAGCTGCTGCAGTGATGTATCACATTTCATGTATCATATATCCATTTGACATATGAAAGTTACTTATCATAAAATAAAACAATTATATTCTGTGATTGTAGACTCAAAGGTCAGTCCACTGACATGACATCATCAAGTTTTCCACTTGAATAATGAATTTCGGTTTCACTTTTCAAGACAATTGAATAATGAATTTCGGTTTCACTTTTCCAGACAATTGCATTGTAGCCTTGAAGCTTTTTTTTTTTTCCTTATTATTCTACACAGGAAAAGAACTTACCTGCAGGTAAAAGTGATGATAGATGCAAGCTTGCAAATAATAAAAGAAAAAAATGAAATATGATTTTACATTGAAACCAAATAATCTTTTTCATGCAGCAGTGTAAAGAGACGTAAATAGTAAATAGTTAGGAAACGTAATTATGATAATATGAGAAAAAGTTTTTTTTTTTTTTTGTAATGAATTTTAACTGATATAAAAATTCAAAGTACTTTTAGTTTATTAACACAACTCTACACCTCACTTCTTACTCAGGTAGCTGAATTCCATAAAGTTTAACTTATGAATCATCAGTTAGCGGCACCAGGGTAAATTCATCTTTTTGAACTATATTCGATAAGGAAAAAATCATTTTGATAATTATATAAAACAAATAATTGTTAATATTCATAATCTAATTTACAGAAATATTCTAAATGATTTCAGATGAGTACATAAATATGGAAGAGTTTCTTCAGTGATACACTAGGCCATTATAATCCTTCAAAAAACGAAAAGTAACCATAAACATTTATGGCAATTTTTTTTAAATGCCAGTGTGAGTACATAAGTAACGAACATTTTACTCAGTAACACAGTGAGTAATATGACTCTTCTAAAAAAAAAAAAATGTAAAAAATTCGCCGATGTTTCTTCGGCGCAATCGAGTTTTCTGTACAGTGTATAATGCTGTATGAGCCGTAGCCCATGAAGCTTTCAGCCACGGCCCGGTGGTGGCCTGTCCTATAGCGTTGCCAGACGCACGATTATGGCTAACTTTAACCTTAAATAAAATAAAAACTACTGAGGCTAGAGGGCTGCAATTTGGTATGTTTAATGATTGGGGGGTGGATGATCAACATACCAATTTGGAGCCCTCAAGCCTCAGTAGTTTTTAAGATCTGAGGGCGGACAGAAAAAGTGCGGACGGACGGACAAAGCCGTCACGCTAGTTTTCATTTACAGAAAACTAAAAGTACCCTACTCACTTATTGCAAGAAATGTGTTTAATGTTAAGAATCAATGTAGAAAAATCTTCTACGAGAGCACAAACTCGTTCGTCTTTAACATGCAATTAAAAAGACAGTATTACACCTTCTTGGTCTGAAAAGATCCCTGATCTACGCTGACGGTGATAAATGGCATCCCATGAGCACGAACCTTTATTTTTCTGAAAGCAACGCGCATCACTCGACTAGTCTCGCTCTCCACTTGTGAGGAACTGCAGATGTCTGGAGAAATTAAATTTAAGTTTTTGCACTTGTCAGTTAAAAGCTCATTTGCAGTCTCCCAGATAACAAATGAACTCGCTGGACTTGGCTGAGGAGCAGCAAATGAGCTCAGTTGAGTCGAAGTCCACTTTCGTTTTTAAATGATTTTACATGAAGTCATTTCCATGCTTTGCCCTTGTGAGTTTTAATTAATATATATATAAAATTACTAGATATATATACTATATATATATATATATATATATATTATGTATATATATATAAAAATTATATATATATATATATAAATTGTCTCTTTAGTTTTGAGTTCCATATCAAAATACTGGATACAGTTCGAGAATTTAAACCAGTGATCTTAGTTAATTCATTTCCAAAAAATTACCAGGTTGTGTAATGTAATAAAAATTACACACATACATCTCTCTCTCTCTCTCTCTCTCTCTCTCTCTCTCTCTCTCTCTCTCTCACACACACACTTGTATATATGTTTATATAATTATATTTATTGTTTGTGTGTGTTTGTATGTGTGTGTAATTTTATTACATTGTGTAAATCTAATCTAATTTTTTGGCAATTAATTTATATACTATATATATATATATATATATATATATATATATATATATATATATATATATATATATATATATATATATATATATACATATATATATACATACATATATACACATCCATTGTATGCAGTTCGTCCCTTCAAGAAAACAGTCTTTGTCCAAAGTTACTGTTTGGTCACCAAGACCCAGTTACAGCCATACTTTCCCCTCGGAAGGGAGGTTCAACAGCACAGCAATATCCGGCCCCCCGTTGTTATCTGGTCCCCAACGAGAAACCTGGAACATCGTAAGATTGGAGTAAACTGTTATCACTGTCCCCGTAAGACGTTTTGACTGCCTTCAAGATTGAATAGCGCTCGAATGAAAGCCGTCGTATGGCTCTCCGGACCACCGAAAGGTTATTGGAACTGTTGGATCAACCTCCAACGCCTCGGTAGTAACACGGGGATTTAAATTTTCCTGATTTCTTTTTCAATTTTTCGTTTTAAAGCAATGGAAAGCTGGGTTTATGCGGAGGATTTATGGCAGTTTTACGAAACTGAGATTTGCATTAAAGACTGAACATAAATTTTGCGTATGACCTAATGAGAAAGTCCCCCTTATTTTAAAAATCAGAATCAGAAAATGTTGTAAAATTCCAATGCCTAACTGTAACCTACATCCGAAATATAATGGATTTTTTTTTTTGTAAGATGATCATTGCAGCTTGGGAACCGGCCCTTAATCTAACTAGAAAAATCAGGTCATTATCCTTGGTGCTGAGAAAATTGATGGCAGCTGAAGAGAAAATGTAAAATATCTGTTATGCTCTTGAAGATTATGATGAAAAAGAATTCAGTGTTTAGATAGCATTATCATATAGTTATTGCCAGTTTCACCCAGAGTTGAAATTGAATTGAACTGAATATAGAATTTAGGTCAAAGGCCAAGCACTGTGACCTATGAGGTCATTCAGCGCTGAAACGGAAATTAACAGTAGAAAGGTTTGAAAGGTGTAACAGGAGGAAAACCTTGCAGTTACACCATGAATCAATTGTTAGGAGAGGGTGGAAAGTAAGATGGAAGAAGGAGAATATGAAAGGAGGTGCGGTAAAAGGAACAAAAGGGGTTGCAGCTAGGGAATGAAGGGACGCTGCAAAGAACCTTAAGTTTTGCCTCCAGTGCACCGCATGAGGTGCACTGACGGAACTAACCCCCCCTTACAGGGCCCAGAGCTGAAATGACATCACAGCTGACTCTCACTCAGATTACAATATTATAATACGTCAAATAATTTTGCTTAAATAAAACGTTTTTCAGTCATTAAAAAAAACTGCAAAGACTTGGGGTTTTAATCACTGTAATCCATAACAACCTGATCCATCTACTATAACTTTATATGGACCATTTTCTTTTTTTTTTTATAATAAATATACAACTTATTTTCATGGATGATCTAATGTTATTAACAATTTTCAGTCCCGCTTCTCCTTACGCATGATAAATGAACGTTAGCGGGAAGGATGTTCTACCTCGATCTAAATCTATATTAGAAAATACATCTGCATTTCCAGGATGTTCTTAGGTCAGAGGGTAGGGAAATGAAAGGTCAAGGTATGATGAAGCAAGATTGTTACATTCAAGGTTTCATTTAGATGTTATTCTGGGCAATGTTTCATTTTCTTAGTCTAGGAAATTTGAATAGTCTAGATGTGATATTCTAAGCAATATATTTCATTTCTTTGTATAGGAAATTATATATATATAGTATATATATATATATATATATATATATATGTATATAAATATGTTTGTACATTTATATGTATATATATGTGTGTGTGTATATATATATATATATATATATATATATATATATATATATATATATATATATATATATATATATATATATGTGTGTGTGTGTTTTATTAGTAATTATATTTGAAAGATCTTGAAAAAGTTTCATTCATGGGTTCATCTTGAAGAATCACACTACTATTATGTCTGCAGAAGAGGATCTAAAGAATAAACGAAATAAGAGTGATTAATACATTTTAATGATAAGTTTTAACAGTTGCCTCTTTTCGTCTGAGTATATTTCCATTGTTTGCAAGACTTTCCCAAAACTGTTTCAGTGATATTTAAACTTCTCATCTGCCTTTCTACCAAGTCTTTTCAAGCTTCTCACTCATTTTTTTTTTGTTTTAGCTCTTCCCAGTAACTCCTCAGAACACTTTCTTTTCTCCAGTTCACATTTCTTTCTTTCTAAAGCAGTGTTATAAGAGAAAGAAAAATATAACGTTGAAACTTTCATCCTGGGTTCTTGAAAAGTTCGGAGCATTTTGCCTGAAGAGAATTTTGTCATACTGAAATTCCATGGCCGTGATTGGGGGTATTTTTCTTGCTATACTTTATTATTATGTTAAACATTAAATTTTTTTTTTAAACGATGTCTTTCCCTTTTTTGATTCTTTGGCTACATTCTTCCCTTTCCAAGTTGCAAGTGTATATATTTTAAGGGCCACTATATAAATCCTGAGTCTTGATAAACAATAGACTTTTCACCTCTTAGCTACGAGTTCTAAAGCAGTCATTATTCTTTTTCATCTCCAAAGTGAAACTGTCCAAATGGAAAACAAAAATAGTATCAGTCAATGAAAACTGAGTTATTGCCCTAAAAATGTAATTAGATCATGAATTTTTATTCTTATTTAGAATTACTTTAATATTCATTTATTCATCTTTATGATATGAAAACAATTATGCATTGTAACTGGGGATCCAATGCTATTGTGTCCATGTAATTAAATACAGCTACCTGGAAATGAATCCAGATGCACCGTGGTTTTTAAGTCTTCGCTGGAAATCGCTTTTTTTCGCTTTCGGAAATCTAATACCCTTTTCTTGTCTCCAACGATAACAGATTTCTATTCATTTGTAAATAAAGCGGTCTGTATTTTAGAAACTGCAACGTCGTCCCATCCTCATTAAAATATAGATCGTTCCATTTACAAAACAAAATCATCCTTTTAGCTTGCATTTTTCAATGTAACTCTTCGTTCGTTCCATTTACAAAACAAAATCATCCTTTTACTTGAGTCTTCAATTACTGGATTCTTTTGATCCTCTTACTGTACTGATTCAGGAGAAAGGACTTGGACGATAACTGGTGAATAAAAATGCCAAAGTTCCACTGATTTCGCAGCTGTGTCCTTCCTCCGGTCTATTCATAAAGATACAGAAGAATTTTGTATCCCAGTCTAATAAAAAAAGTAATTTAAAAGTTACAAAATTCTAGTCAATATTCCAATGGATACGCCTTCTGTGGTTTTTCGTCAAGAGTTTAATGTTTTCGTTAGTTTCAATACTCCCGTAGGGGGTTAGTGCCGTCAGTGCACCTCACCTCACGGGGTGCACTGTAGGCATTACTAAAGGTTCTTTGCAGCGTCCCTTCGGCCCCCAGCTGCACCCCCTTTCATTCCGTTTACTGTACCTCCATTCATATTATCATTCTTCCATCTTGTTATCCACCCTCTCCTAACTATTATTTCATAGCGAAACTGCGAGGTTTACCTCTTGTTACACCTTTCAAACCTACCTACTCTCAATTTCCTTTCCAGCGCAGAATGACCTCATAGGTCCCAGTGCTTGGCCTTTAAAGCCCTATATTCCATTCCATTCCATTAGTTTCAATACAGTACCTCTTCTAAATCGTTATTTTTATTTCACTGCCGAGTCTTCAGATAAATAACTTCGATCAGTTCACAAATATAGATCTTTGTTGGCGGGGAACGAGGGTTACTAAGCACCACTCACTGTGACCAAAGACTCGACAAGATCACAAGACCGGATATCTGCTCTCTGACTCAGCCATAGCCACAGATCGTCTTGCTTTAATTTTTACGTAGTATGGGTAGAGAAAAATGTCTTTCCTATGAATATTTTAGGCAGGCTAGTAATATAATTCAACTGTCGGTGTTACTTACAAAGGTTTTATGTCGAAATCTTTATTATTATTATTATTATTATTATTATTATTATTATTATTATTATTATTATTATTATTATTATTATTATTGGGGAAACAAATCCACAGTTATGTATGGGTACAAATATAGTCAGAAATAAATCTAAACATATAGCTTTCGAGAATCTGTTCGAGTCCCTTTTTTATTATTATTATTATTATTTATTATTATTATTATTATTATTATTATTATTATTATGTTATCACAGTCATCCTATACGACTGGGTGGTATTTATAGTTATTATTATTATCTTAGTATTATTATCTTGTCATCCTATTCTGACTGGGTGGTATTTATAGTGTGGGGTTCAGGTTGCATCCTGTCCATTCCTTAGGAGTCCATCGCTGTTTCTAGTAGCACACTCTTCTGCATGAGTCCTGGAGCTACTTCGGCATCTAGATTTTCCAGGTTCCTTTTCAGGGATCTTGGGATCGTGCCTAGTGTTCCTATGATTATGGGTACAGTTTCCACTGGCATATCCCATATCCTTCTTATTTCGATTTTCAGGTCCTGATGCTTATAATTTTTTTTCTCTTTCTTTCCCATCTACTCTGGTTTCCCATGGTATTGC
>NC_089792.1:8013044-8023044 GCF_040412425.1 Macrobrachium rosenbergii | reverse complement strand
CCTTGAAATAACATAACAAGTAAAAATTCGCCGAAGAAACGAGTTTTCTGTACAGCCGCTACAGCGTATATTCAAGGCCACCGAAAATAGATCTATGGTTTCGGTGGTCTTGGTATCATATTGTGTGAGCTGCGGCCCATGAAACTTTAACCACGGCCCGGTAGTGGCCTGTCCTATATCATTGCTAGGAGTACGATTATGGCTAACTTTAAGCTTAAATAAAATAAAAACTACTGAGGTTGGAGGGCTGCAATTGGGTATGTTTGATGATTGAAGGTGGATGATCAACGTACCAATTTGCAGCCTCTAGCCTCAGTAGTTTTTAAGATCTGAGGGCAGACAGAAAAAGTGCGGACAGCATAAAGTGCGGACGGACAGACAAAGCCTGGATAATAGTTTTCTTTTACAGAAAACTAATAAAAAGCTAATCATTTTAGAGAATCTTCTTCAGCCCCTTCCTCTCATTCGTGAGAGAAACGAATCAAGAATCACGTCGGAGACACGAAAAAAAACGAAAACGGTTCGAACAGCCTCGTACATCTACGCCTGATCAACTTTGATGAAGGCCTCGTAAAGTTTATAGTTGCGATGGCGTCCAGCCGCTGACGGTTCACGACGACGAATATAAAGAGCGAAAATGGGGCTCTAAACGGAAAATGTACTGTTGGTATTTTCTCCTTTACTTCTTTATTTAGAGAAACCTTTATCCACTGAAACTCTTTTCATTCCTTTGACTGTACCTCCGTTCATATTGTCTTTCTTCCATCTTACTTTCCACCCTCTCTTAACAATTGATTCATAGTGCAACAACTTTGAGGTTTTCCTCCTGTTACACCTTTCAACCTTTCACTGTCAATTTCTGTTTCAGCGCTGAATGACCTCATGGGTCCCAGCGCTTGGTCTTTGGCTTAAATTCCATATTCTGTTCTATTATATTTATCCCCTGAATGTTTGTCCATGAAAAAGAATTAGAAATGGAAGGCGGTTTTATATTCTGACCCTGTGTAATTTTCAAAGGCTGTCTATGTTATTTCTCAGAATGTTTTAAAGAAGAATAGAATATTTGTTAATACTGCAGTCAGCTATTTTAGCTTCCTAGATATCTTTTATTTTTATGTTCGTGCCAATCATTATTACTGTCATTGTTAAGAATTTTCACAAATATTTTTTTTGTTGGGAGAGCTTTAGAAATTTGTTTTTCATTTAATTTTTCTCACAAATTAAGACACGTCAAATATAATTGTCCGTTAGACCAGCAACAACTCTTCTTCGGCACCCATGTATAGTTGATGGCCTAGTTTTGTTCAGATAATTTAAAATAATTGCTGTTTGCCTCATTTATGTAAGGAAAAAAAGGTCTGAAAGGCATTTCTTAAAAAAAAATAAAAAATGAAACAAATAGATACATAAAACATGAGGAGTCTCCCCGTTACGTTCTTATAGCAGCGCAGACTTTTCATTAACATTAATCTAAATCTGCAACTTATCGATCCTGATCTCCCAGACAGACTGCCACTGAAATTCATCATTTGAACAATTTTGCGCTTAAATTCTAATTGTTCAGGACTCATGATCTGATACTTATTAAACTCCATCTTACTAGCACGTTCTCTGCCATAAACTGGGGAATTATTTACCAGGATCACCTTATTTTAACTTAAGTTTTATATATATATATATGAAGTTTATATATATATATATATATATATATATATATATATATATATATATATATATATATATATATATATATATATATATATATATATATATATATATATATATATATATATATGTATGTATATACATATATATTTTTCATATTTTTTCTAGGAGAGGAGTTCATCGTTACAACAACCGTTCTCGTTACATTTACTACGTAACTACGCAAAGATTCCATCTAAACGATTTTCTGATCTTAAGCGTACTCAGAAACATAACCGAGAGAAATATGAGCATATGTGGATTTAATTAGCTGATCTTAGGGGGCGCCCACAAATAACCAACTGCCTAATTTATGGTTGATAGCTACCGGGGCGCAATTGCCCAGATTAAAATAGTCAGATACTGGAATGAGTATTCCTGTTCTTCCAGCAATCTCGGAGAGCACTGGGGATATGGACAGTAGCCGATCATTTTTGAATTTCAGTTTTGTATACAGTATTGTGATTTTTTGTGCTTATCAGAGATAAAACAACAGTAACAAGAGCAGATCTCAGGGAAAGAATCATCTCAGGATAATATGCAGCGGGAAGACGAACTTCAAGAGAAAACAAGTAAGAAATGCGCCGAATTTTCTTCGGCGCAATCGAGTTTTCTGTACAGCGTATAATCAAGGCCACCGAAAAATGATCTATCTTTCGGTGGTGTCGGTATAAACTGTATGAGCCGCGGCCCATGAAATTTTAACCACGGCCCGGTGGTGGCCTATCTTATAGCGTTGCTAGAAGCACGATTATGGCTAACTTTAACCTTAAATAAAATCAAAACTACTAAGGGTAGAGGGCTGCAATTTGGTATGTTTGATGAATGGAGGGTGGACGAATAACGTACCAATTTGCAGCCCTCTAGCCTCAGTAGTTTTAAAAGATCTGAGGGCGGACAGAAAAAGTGCGGATAAAATAAAGTGCGGACGGACAGACAAAGCCGGCACAACAGTTATCTTTGACAGAAAACTCAAAAATACAAAAATCAGAAAATTTAAAGCTGAACAAACTCTAAAGCATGTTAATTGCCACCGGGCCCTTCATAGCTTGTCCAATTCATAACAACCCGAGAACAGGATCCAATTAGGGGAGCTGTTAATCACTCGAGGGTCACGACCTCCTTGAGATGATTATTGGAAACAAATACCGGTTCAATCTGTGCTATGGGAAATTTAATCACGTCATTGGAAAATGGAATGGAATAGTAAGTTGCAAATGAGTTCAATTAATCCTGTCAAAGCGAGCAGTAAACTGGGAATTAGATGTTTGCAACGTCTTCCGTTTTAGTTTTGGCTTTGAATTGAATTGAATTGAATGCAGAATTTAGGTCAAAGGCCAAGCACTGGGACCTATGAGGTCATTCAGCGCTGAAACGGAAAGTGACAGTAAAGGGTTTGAAAGGTGCAACAGGAGGAAAACCTCGCAGTTGCACTATGAATCAATTGCTAGGAGAGGGTGGAAGGTAAGATGAAAGAAGAAGAATATGAAAACAGCAAAAGGAACGAAAGGTGCTCCAGCTAGGGACCGAAGCCACGCTGCAAAGAATCTTAAATAATGCCTGCAGTACTCCGCATGGGTGCAATGACGGCGCTACCCCCCTACGGGGGTTTTGGTTTTGAGCAACTGATGAATACTTTATTGGTGTGTTTCGTCATTGCGAAAGCATTCTTTTTAAAAAATGTTCATCAAAATTAAAGCACGAAACTACTGTATACTTCAAGTTTTCAGTTTTGCTTTTCTGGGATAATAAGTGAATATCATAAAGGTAAATATATATAATGGAGGTTATTATTACCCAGAGACATTTCAGTTTTCATCAAATATTTTAAGACGAGGTCACCATCCGTTGTTTGATCTTACCGGACGAAGCAGAAGGTACTTCATTTACGGTTTAGTCGTTAAAGGAAGAGTGAATATTAATGGGATGAATGTAATTCATGCCACTTTTGTCAGGGAATCAAACATAGTGGTGGAGCACTGAACTCATCTTTGACATGACAGAGAATATAAGATGCTGAGGAAAACCTCCCAAATATTCTTGTGACATTGATTTTAATGTTTTGTCAGGTCTTCTAGATTTTCAGCTTTTAGTTTTCTGTAAAATAAAACTATTGCCGGCTTTGTCTGTCTGTCCGCACTTTTCCACTTTTCTGAACTTTTTCTGTCCGCCCTCAGATCCTTAAAACAACAGAGGCTGAGGGCTGCAAATTGGTATGTTGATCATCCACCTCCAGTCATCAAAAATACCAAACTGCAGCCCTCTAGCCTCAGTAGTTTTTATTTTATTTAAGATTGAAGTTAGCTGTAATCATGCGTCTGGCAACGAGTTAGGACAGGCCACCACCGGGCCGTTGTTAAAGTTTCATGGGCCGAAGCTCATACAGTATTATACCGAGACCACTGAAAGATAGATCTATTTTCGGTGGCTTTGATTATACGCTGTACAGAAAACGCGATTGCGCCGAAGAAATTTCGGCGTATTTTTCACAAGTTTTTCTTTAACCCTGATTAAATATGTCCTCAGAAATTCGTATTTTCTAGTGTCAGATACAGAATAAAAATTGGAGCGTTATAAATTTCACGAAAGAAATTAAGAAATTAATCAGTAACGTACTTTATTCCTCTCTTTCTGTCTCTCCCTACCTACGGAGCTATTGGAGAATGCCAGTCTTTCAATCGGGAACTCGGAAAGAATAATAAATGAGCACGTGAATAATGATGTGACGGACAAAGCAAACGCAATCATTCATGTAGATGACCCGGTGGGATGAAAGCAAAGATAATATTTTCCCTTTTTCCTGCTTCATTCAAAATAACAAGCGGAAAGTTATTCAGGCAGAATATTTTGCCTGGTTGTTTATGATCCACTGTTTTTCAGGTTGAAATGCCGGACCTGCCATGTTGTGGTAATATATGTTTTTAATCGTGAATACACTGTAATGAATTCATATTGTTTGTGATGCATTACGTCATTTTCCTCGGTAGAGCTAGTATTCTTATATTATATATTCTCACATATTCTCACTATTACTTCTGTCTTTTATTTCTTTTATCGTCATCGTGGTAAGGACAGGCTGGAAATGTAACAAATCACAAAGAGTTTCTGAAGCTCCTATTTTCTTCTACAGAGGAAATGGAATCACTGCAGAAACCCTACTCAAATTACCGTCAATTTTAATAACCTAATTCAGGACCCACAGGTAACAAGTAATTAGGTTTTGAAAACAATAGGGTTGTATCTTTTTAGTTTTCTGTAAAAGTAAACTATTGTGCCGGCTTTGTCTGTCAGTTCGCTCTTTATTCTGTCCGCACTTTTTCTGTCCGTCCTCAGATCTTAAAAACTACTGAGGCTAGAGGGCTGCAAATTGGCATGTTGATCATCCACCCTCCAGTTATCAGACATGCCACATTGCAGACCTCTAGCCTCAGAAGTTTTTATTCTGTTTAAGGTTAAAGTTAACCATCACCGTGCTTCTGACAACGATATAGGACAGGCCACAACCGGGCCGTAGTTAAAGTTTCATGGGCCGCGACTTATACAACATTATACCGCGACCACCGAAAGATAGATCTATTTTCGGTGGCCTTGATTATATGATGCAGAGAAAACTCGACCGCGCCGAAGAAACTTCGGCGTATGTTTTACTTGTTTTACTTATTTTGTAGCAGGAATCTCAGGAAAATAGATTTCCCAAGCTTTGTGTCTGTAAGTAAGGTTCAAGTAAAAAAACACTGAATTTTCGTGCAAGAATGAATTATATTAAGATTTATATTGTTCATGGCATTAAACGAAACATAAACTGTGCAGTTGAATAACGTAAAGTATAAACAAACGAAATCTACTTTTTAGCTCTTATAGCTAAGAAAGATCAGTAACATAATCCTAACAACATCCATTTTATTCTATATATGACATGGAATACTAAATTTATTCTTGGTGTAATAAAAGCATGAATGACAAAATCACAAAGAAATTAGAAATAAAAAAAAAAAATAAGACAGAGACAATTCCAAACGGACCCCAGTTGCAATTTAGGAAACAACGTGGTTTATGCCGAGGGATGCCGGTGCCTCCTTCACAGCACTCATTGAGAACTTCTTGAGCAGCCTCCTGGAGTTAATGACACGTGTGAGAAGGGAACGGCTGTAGCGGGAAACGTACCGAGCCACGGGACCCAATTTTTCCTCCACGAAGTTCTGCTTGGGAAGAAGTTATGACAGCTTAGAAACTAAGACGCTGAGGAGGTACGATAAGCTTTCGTTTTTTTTTTTTTTTGTGGTTGTGCTTTGCGATGGAAGTGACGAATGAAAACGTTTGAGAATTTGCTGTTGAAGGATGTGATAAAGCAGTATGTTTATACGAATTACTTGGTATTGATATGGAAATAAGTTTGTAGTTTTGAAACAGAACCAAGATTATATATATATATATATATATTTATACATATATATATATATATATATATATATATATATATATATATATATATATATATATATATATATATATATATATGTCATGTATATATCATATCTATCTATATATATATCTCTCTCTATCTATCTATCTATCTATCTATCTATCTATCTATCTATCTATCTATCTATATATCTATCTATATATATATATATATATATATATATATATATATATATATATATATATATATATATATATACATCATTATATAACGTTAAATTTTATATATAAAAATCTCTCTCTGTCTATCTATCAAATTATCTATCTATCTATCATTCCATCTAAAATCTATTACATATATCTTATATATATAATACATATATATATATATATATATATATATATATATATATACATTATTTTTCCGGTGTTAAAGTTATTCATGCGCCCTGGTCATTATCTGCTGAAATGTTAAATTTGTTCATCTGTTGTAATGCCTTATAATCACCATCCATCCCTTACAAATGTACTAAAATGGTTATAGTTGAGTCAACATCAAATTTCGACGGGTTTAAAATAATTACAGACACATCAAATGTTATGTTCATTTGTTTAACTACTAATTTGGGGATCAAATTGACTTAAGTGCATTACGCGTTATGACTGAAATTCAGTCATGACACGTAATCATATCAGGAAGAGCACTGTTGCATTTCCTAAAAATATATATAAATAACCGATCATTATCTAATCAACGTTATTTTTGAGCTATAAAAAACGTTCCTCATAATAAATGACAAATTATAACGTAAGTGTTTATAGCATTCTATCTAAAAGTCTTAGGTTACCATATCTTAGGAAGGAAATACATTGTTATAATTCATTCTGCTGCTTTTAGGAGGCTTCCATTATTTTTTTCGGTCTGAAAGTTATTCATCCACCCTGGTCTTATCTGCTGAAATGTTAAATGTTTTATCTTTTGTATTAGCCTTGTAATCACCATCCATCTTGTAAATGTGTTAAATGTGTTATAGTTAACATCAAATATTAAGATTTAAAATAGTTACAGACACATCATACATTATGTTCATTTTTATTAACTCATAATTGACGACTGGTTGACTTGACTGATACTAATTACTTAAAAGGTTAAGAGAACATTTCATGACACTATTCATATCAGGAAGAGCACTTTGCATTTCCTAAAAGCTTCCATAATGAATATACTTAGTTAAAATCATCATTTTATTAGGTATATGTAACTTGTTCCATAAAGTAAATCTGAAATGTACCTTAAACTGCAGACACATATCTTCTGTCTGAAGGTCATATGTTGACCCCCATAAGACAATTCCTTCCAGATTCATGACCTTTGATAGTCCCAGTGTGTTGGTGATGTCCATAGGTGTCAGATAGTCAGGTGAATCGTGGTACCTAAAAGGAATAGGAATTTTAGAGATGAACAGATTTACATTTATCGTGTCGACAATGTTTCTTTCTGCCTGGAATCCTTGCAAAGAAGGAGAATAAAACCTGTTATGTACCAATGTAATATCTGTTTCGTAATTTTCATTCACATTGCACCAAAGAATTTTATGACAAAATATTTTCGGATTATAAATGTTTTTCTTCAACTTTCTCATCTGGTGCGATCATGAGCTTTGAGTATAACACAAGAATTAAGGAATATATCTTCACACTACATTAATCAAAGAAATAAAGGACACTGTTCACTGAAATCTGTTGGAAAAGCACCAGGTAAATAAACCTGTACCAGAAGTAGGGAAGAATATTTACCTGTACCAGAAGTAGGGAAGAATATTTACCTGTACCAGAAGTAGGGAAGAATATTTACCTGTACCAGAAGTAGGGAAGAATATTTATCTGTACCAGAAGTAGGGAACAATATTTACTTGTACCAGAAGTAGGGAGGAATATTTACCTGTACCAGAAGTAGGGAAGAATATTTACCTGTACCAGAAGTAGGGAAGAATATTTACCTGTACCAGAAGTAGGGAAGAATATTTACCTGTACCAGAAGTAGGGAAGAATATTTACCTGTACCAGAAGTAGGGAAGAATATTTACCTGTACCAGAAGTAGGGAAGAATAGGTATATTTTTACCAGTGTTTCTTCACCCGGAAGAATCCTTGAGTCTGTGCCAGCGTTCCTTCTCTCCTGCATGGGATTTTAGCTGTCTTTGAAAATGTAGATGCTGGGATATAAATATTTACCTTCCATCAGCCATGTCATCTCGTCATTGTGAAGAATATTTACCTGTAAAATAGGGAAGAAATGGACTCGTTCATTGGTAATATTACCAGAAAGGATTAATTAGGAAAGAATATTTAGTATTGCTCCAGTATTCATCCTTTCAGTTGTTAAGAATATTAAGTTCATTACCTGTACAATATAAGACATTTAGTTTTTAGAAGGTTTCGTTTTAGTAGGGAAGAATATTTTTTGACCAGAACTTAGGGAAGAATATTTACCTTATCACGTAATTATATTTACCTTTTAGAAGAATATTTTACTGACAGTAAAGGGAAGATGTTTTGGATTTCATCCTTATTGCCTCCTTGAGTCTGACCAGAGCGTTCCTTCTCCTGCTCATGGGATCCCAGCCACTGTCTTTGAAAATATAGATGCTGGGATATAAGGCCGTGCTTGCTTCCATCAGCCATGTCATCTCGTCATTGTGAGTTATAACCTAAAATAAAAAATGGACTCGTTTATTGGTAATATTTTTTGAAAGATAGAGTAATTAGAAAACTTTTATTATTTCTCAGATATTCATCCTTTCAGTTGTTATCCTTAATAGTAAGTTCATCAATGCAATATAAGTCATTTAGGTTTTAGAAGGATATCGTTTTAAATATATTTACATATGTAGACTCGTTGAACAATTGCTTATCACCTAATTACCTTCCCTTTTAGAATCTGTTTTGACTGACAGTAAAGGATATTTTGGATCATCCAATCAAAGAACGAAACAAAGAAAGAAAGACATATATATATATATATATATATATATATATATATATATATATATATATATATATATATATATATATATATATATATCACAGAGAGGAATTGAAACACGGTTTTAGATCTGACCATTGTCGGCTTTATTGCTATCTAAGCCATCTTCAGAGGATTAGCAATAAAGCCGACACCGGGCAAGATCTAAAACGAAGTTCCACTTTTTCCTTTTTTCCTTTTTTTATGTATAGAAAATCACATGAACGTACTTTACATGTATACATACATAGAATACACACATATGTATATATATATATATATATATATATATATATATATATATATATATATATATATATATATATATATATATATATATATATGTGTGTGTGTGTGTGTGTGTGTATAAATGTTTGTTGCATTAATACATGCACATCATGTTAAAAGCTGTTTCAGAAGTTCATCTGCACTAACGTGCCGCAGATCTTTTCATGAAAGTATGTTTTGAATACAACAGAAGGCAGGTACAAGCGTGCCATCGACTAACTGGGGATAGAAAAAAATATCTTCCGCAGAGTGCTATGTAATAACACTGCGTACTTGTAACATAAGCATCTTTGCTGCGCGCGCGTGTGTGTGTCCGTGCGCGTACGTACGTGTGGCTATATCTTGTATATGTGTTTACATCGAACTGCGTACATTTTTAGTTTTCTGAAAAGAAAACTCTTGTGCCGGCTTTGTCTGTCCGTCCGCGCTTTTTCTGTCCGCACTTTATCTGTCCGCCCTCAGACCTCAAAAACTACTGAGGCTAGAGGGCTGCAAATTGTTCTGTTGATCACCCACCCTCCTATCATCAAACATACCAAATTGCAGCCCTTTAGCCTCTGCA